>NC_142804.1:36907753-36958058 GCF_049724085.1 Artemia sp. Qi Xiang Cuo
CACAATTCTGGCATCCACAGAAACGGGTCAGTTTTCTTTAGTGTATCTTTACCTTTTTGGTTCTATATGACCCATTTTTAAGTTTTCACTGTCATTTTCGCTTGATTTGGGAAAATCGGCCGCGACTTTGCCTCCCCCAGAAGTTTGACAAAATTACGCCACTGATTTTGATTTTCTTGGTACTTCATAGTTTAGCAGAATATCCTTTGAGTTGTATGTATGCATTTGTAATACAGAAACTTGTAAGAAATGCATCGTCAAAAGCAAAGGAATTAACACAACAACAAAAAATCATAAATTCATAGCAGCCCAAAAAAAAGAAGAAAAAAAAGAAACACTTAAATAAACAACGGTCTCGTTACAAGAACCAACAACGGTCAGAAAAATTTATTGCTTTACCCCCAGTACAAAGTTCTTAAAGCACTTTGTTTTCCTAATCAGATGTCCATATAATCTCAGTGATACACAAGAACGAAAAATTGTACACTCCAGAATCCTTCCTTGAACACCAAACCTTCTTCGTATAGAAGAAATGAAACAAAGAACATGTTCAAAGACATTGTCTTGATTCAACTTAAATAAATATATATTTTTTTTTTAGTGTCCTTTTCGGCCAAACGTCTAGGCCTAAACTGAAAGCCGTCGTCCTCATCTGGGGTGGAAGGACGTCATAAAGAAAGATTTAAAGGAAATGGGAACTTTCTGGGAGGGTGTAAAAAGGGAGGCTTTGAATGGACTGGGATGGAGGAGGAGCGTGCGTAGCTGTATTGGCCTCAGGGGGCTTGATGCTGCATACATTGATATTTGGAGTTTATGTAATATTTTCCAGCAACAAATTGTAGCTTTATGTTGCCCTATAGCATAGAGGTATCAATAGGGTATCAGTATTTAATTATCGATTGGTTAAAAAATTTTGATACGCAGATACTTTTAAGTAAGACATGGCTCTACTTTTATGTTTCAGACTTAATTGAGTATGAGGTCCATATAGGTCCACACAGCGAATTTAAGCCAACCAAGTGAATATACAAGCAGAAAAACGAACCAAACCAGTGACTTTTAGGATTGAAATGACATATTCCAAATTAGAGGAATGAGGAAAACTTCATTCATGTGTCAAACCGGCAACCCAAGCACCTTATTTTTAGATAAAGAAGATCTTTGGGTCGTAGAGAAGCATTTAGAAATAATTTGAATACATTACCTGTAAAGAGAAGGATCTAAGGGCCGGAATAGGTACAATAGCAGCCGCAAAAAAGGCACAGATTTGGCATGAAGACGTAATAAAAATATTAAGACCACATCTTTTCAGAATCTCGCCGACAATCGCCTAGAATAAAAAGGACATAAATCAGCAATTGAGTAAACTAAAAAACCCGTTAGAAACGGCTAAATTATTATTTTAGGAAAATGACTAGTGGTTTCCCTCGGCTCATTAACTGTGCCAACTACATCAATCGCTTCTCTGAGAGCATCCCTTTTTTCTTTTCTTTTCTTGGTACTTACGTGTTATCCCAACCACACTCAAGAAGTTTGACTTGACTTATGTCCCGGACGTCCTCAAGGGTTGCGTTGGGGCCATCTCCTTCACACGTTCCTGGATCAGTTTCCTGTACAAAGCCCGGTCATCAGCTTGTCTCAGAAAGCATAAGAGGTCATCTCCGAAGTTGTCACGCCATCTCTTCCTAGGTCTTCCAGGTGGGCGGCTACCGGTTTTGATTTGGTTAAAACCGGTTTCTCTGTCTGCATTCGGAGGTAATTAGCTTAGGCTAATTGAAATAAACTACTATGCAGGTATATTAAAATTAAACATTTAAGAGAGTTGGCTAGGCTAGGTATTTAATATAATGCGTTCTGTGCGGCCTTCTTTCCATAATTATCTATTTTAGTTTCCATAATTTTGTTACTTAAGTATTATATTTTTATCCGATTTTTTTACATTTAATTATGATTAACCTAACTTCACTTCTTGAGTGTGGTCGGGATAATACGTAAGCAGGGGTGTCATTCGGGGGTGGCAAGAGGGGCAATTGCCCCCTCCCCAATGATGTGAAGAAAAAAATATTATACATCCCATGCCCTTTGACTATCCTAATATGGACCCCTCTTGCCCCCAATAAAAATGCTGGAGATTCGCCCCTGCACGTAAGTACCCTTTTTTTTACTTACCTGTCCCTCCCCTTGTCTTCAAAATCTCCCAAACATTCTGCTTTATAAATTAAAGCTTTTTTGTTACCTTTACTCTCTCTCTCACTATCACGAGGTAAAAAAAAACTACACTTGAAAAAACATAGCTGTTGCTTCTATATGTTTGTTACGCTAGGAAACATGAAAAACGTTGAACATATTGCGTTCGTTGGACCTCCCAGGTTTGAATATCAAAACAAGCAGTATGCTTATGGGGCCTCTCTCAATTTCCAGGAGCGATTAACATCTGCGGTTACAAATAGAGATCTGAACGGTTTTACAAGTATTCAGTAATATGAAACTAGATATTGAGTCTGGAACTGGACGTAATTGACTCAAAACCACCGGATTTCCGAACTAATCCAGGATATGAATAATAAACTTTAACTGCATATTAGTCTCAATTAGTGTGTTCTTGGATGAAAGAAAACATGACAAAGGGGGAAGGCCTATCTTTTTTAAGCAAAGCAGTGAGTCGGCGGAGACTGATTGGGTGTATGATAGAAAGAAAAATCCGTAAGTAATAAGACAACTTCTTTAACCAGATTTTTTATCCAGCGCCTGTAAACAAAATGAAGATTTTGTCCAAGAAATAAAAAGCTACTTTATTTATAGTTTAATTAACTAATTTGATGATGAATATCAATTAGTTAGGTAGTTTAGTAGTAGCCGGGCACCAAGCGATAAATTATATAGGGAAGATGCTTAAGAAACTAGTCAACGGGGTTTCTTTCAATAGAGAATTGGATTGCTAACCGACCGTGATTTGTCATTGCGTTTACAATATTTAAACTTTTGTTTTTTGGGGCTTAGGGGGGGAGGTACTTAGGTTAGTCTAGGTTACGCATTTAATACATGCTATGCTTTATCCCCCACTCCCCTAATGTGCAAATATATAGCCCAAATTTATTTCTAAATTATTATATATTTATCAGACTTCCTTTTATTTCATTCGCATTAACCAAACTTCACTTATTGCGTGTTGCCTGGCTACTACTAAAATACCATTAGTTAAGAACAAAAAAGATGTTGTCACAGTCATCTATTTTTAATGTAAATATTGCTTTTATGTGTACCCATTGTGTGTACACATAAACAAACGTTTTATGTGTACCCATTACAAAGAAAATTCCAGCATAAGGATTTAAGTTTTTCATGAATCAACATACGACTCTTCATCCTTATATGGGGGGGGGAAGTAAGATATAGGGCCAGAGTTAAGTGAACATTAAGCCCTTTACGTTTGGTTATGATTTTGCAGGAATAGCGAACAATGTAAGACCAATAAAACCAAAACAAATGTATTTGGATTTGGTTTACTTCAGGAACATCTCGGCTAATGCACGAATAAAAACTTGGTTCGGCCATGGACTGAACAACACTGAGTGTCCATATGATCGACTAGCTTACGGCTCCAATTACAAAGAATTTGTTCTTAGACCTTACTGCAGTTTTGATTTTGGAAAAACAAAGCAGTACGAAATGCTCAAAATTAGTACACTATAATAAATTGGAGTCTCAAATCCTTTAGTCAGGGTGGTCGTCTTTCTTTTTAAGAGTCGTATATTATCAAACCACTATGTATCAGGCTTATGATGAGACCACGGTTCATTAGACAAAAAAGGCATAAGGGACTGGAATGCCGGGTCAGAAAACAATGAATGGTCTTAAATAATTTGTTACTACGGCCTAGGGTGACGTGCAACAATAGGCTATACGACTCCATTCTACGCCTACTAAAATAATACTGGTATCTTAATCTCGAAGGTTTTAACGTTCAGCCAATTAAAATGAGTTACGTCAACATTGTCGCGGATGGAGCGAGATGAAGACATTAAGAAAACATTAGGAATGCAGGGAATGTGTTACTAAGTTGTGATGCGCAATACACAAATATTTATCAAGTTGTTAAATGTCAGTTTAGTAGCCCATCATTCACATAGCGGTGAGCAAAATTAAAATAGTCATTATTATTTTCAGTTAGTTATTTAGTTATTTTCAGTTTTACTGCTAGGTTGGCATTACAGTAATATTAGACATAAATACATATAGCCTGCATTTTAGGGGAAGGCTCGATTCTTTGAAGTGCCTCAGACTCCAGGGTTTCAAAACTAAATTTTAAGTAAAAACATGCATCTTAGGCGAAAACAAGTATGACCCTGAGTGGGGGAGCAGTCAAAAGATTAAAAATGTTTTTTTTAATATCGCTCGTTTTTCTGAAGTGGGTGGGTGGGGTGGTCAGACAATTATCAGTGGGGAGGGGGGTAAATTAACAACCAGGAATTATTGAGGATAAAAGGATGGAAAATTTGAAGCACAATAGAGTGCCGAAGATCTGAGCGTTATGTTCGGAAGTATTAGTATGTTCACTAAAAGCATTTCACATACTGCCCCCCCAATAAAAAAATCAGGGTTTTGAAGTTAGTACCTTTCGATTCTTAACAGCCAAATACGTAAATTTTCATAGGATAAGGATAAATATCCTCTAGAGTCATTTCTGGTGCAGAGGATGGACATTTTGTTACTTTTTTTACAGGGACAAGTAGCAAGCCTGTCGCCCATCCTTTCTGGAGCCGGGATTGATCCCTGGGCCCCGTATTATCAAGCACAGTATCAGTGCACTAATTTTGAAAGCATCTGTTATGTTTTGTTATAAATTGATTATATACAATTTTACTGAACTTAAAAGTTGAATGGAAGCATTTTAAGGCATTTGACGATTACTTCAAAATTTAAAGAGTGTGCTAAGGTATAATGTAGTGAAATTCTTTATTTAAACGAACCATGCAACGTAATATAAACAATCCACCAAAGAAGCGAAATTTGTCCGTAGGGTGAAAACACATATATTAACATAAAAATAAAAAACAACAAACAAAAACAAAAAAAAAGAGATAACTCCTAACCTAAAGAGGTAACGGCCAGACGCCAAAATCATAAATTAAAAGAACGATAAAAAGACTAATCAACATCCAAAAAAAAACAACTATCAAAACCACTTTTTCATCTAGTTACTATTTGGGGGAATTTGGCTAATCTTATTCTTAACCTGCCTGACATTACTAGTAGTTTTTGTTTCATCTTCTAAATTATTGCAAGCTTTAACCCACCCTATATGCTACAGATAATGGACCAATTTCAATCGGCTTAAAATCAGAGAAAGGTTTGTCAATAATATTCATTTTTAGCCATCATAATCTTTGATTGAGCACTAAATCGATTAAAGTTTGCATAACAATTTTACCCTTGAAAACACCCCCTGCTGCTTGGAAATTATAAGAGGTGTCCTTAAATAATCAGAATATCCATTAAAATAGCAAAATTATTCAGCAGACATAACTAAATTAGTAAACAAAACGATATTTCAAAATGGCATCTAATAAGTCAAACAATGATTCAGTGTCAGGTAGAGTGACTAGATCACATCCTTGTTGGAAATTGACAGGGGCTATCCCTCCATCACGAATAGCGTACATATGACACTCGATTCAAAGTTTGCCTTTAGTTGGTACGGTATGAAACAAAGGAAAAGGGGAATAAATTGTTGAGACGCAAATTGGTAAGTAAGATCAGTTTTTTAAGCTCTTTTCTTTCTCCAAGTGGACAGGCGGGTTTCTTCAATTACAAGACTGCCACAACTTAGAACTTTTCTTAAGATCTTAGAAACGATATATACAGTAAAAATACCTCAAAAAGTGTGTGTCTAGTATCTGACACTTTTTGCAAGGGAATGTCGGAAGATCATTAAATTCGCAGTGGCGGCCCTGTTCTATTAGCAAGAGATCATAACAGAAGATATATTTCAAGTATCCTTCGCAAATGTCAAGCTTTGATTAGGGAGTTAGGTAATACTGAGGATAAATCCTACTTTTAGGCCATTGTAAAACTTTAAAGCCTTGACGGAGATCTTCCACTCCAATAACCCCTCGTATCTATCACGGCCTTAGAACATAAAATATACACACATATTAGCTCAGTGACTACACCCAGGTCAGAAAACCTGCAAAAGGAGAGGAGGCCCTCCTCTCCTACAAGCACCGTAATGACCCCTGGGGTCATTACGGTGCTTGTACGAAATACCCCCTACCGCTCAAGTTGTTCATTCATTTACGCATTGCAGAACCAGTTTTTTGTTAGTTTCTTTCAGCTTAGCGTGAGACAAGACAAAGAGAAGGAAAATATATAATTTATATATATAAATATATAATTTTATGGAAAATATATAATCTGTGCTATATATTTGCACATTAGGGAGGTGGGGGTGGGTAAATATTTGGACAGTGTGAAGTTAGAAAACAGTTCTTACGACATAATATGCAGAATAATCGTACCTAACACATTAGGCATACAAACCCGCTACCCTTTACCCCCACCCCCTAATGTGCGAATATATAGCCAAAATTTGTTTCTAAAATATAATATTTTTATCATACTTAGTTATATTTATTAGGATTGAGCGCCAGAAAAACATATTGAAAAATATTAGGCAGGGGGTATTTCATACAAGTACCGATGGAAAACCTTCACTTGTTTTGGATTCATTAATACATCGGTGTCCTCGGTCTTAGGTACAGGTCAAACAGGTGATTTATATTAAACAGACGCAATATAAGATAATATACAAGAAAGATGGGAAAATCGTCCAAATTTCAGGTCGATCCATCATTATTCCAGGTCGATCCAGGCCACATCCCCTACCTCACCCTGGATGAGTACCTGGTTCAAGTCATGTGTTTCTTGTATATAAACATATACATATACAGGGTGTCCACAAAGTCTGGATATATACGAATTTTGACTTTTCAGATAAATTGATCAGATAAATTAAAGATAAAATAAAAAAGATAAAAATATAATAAAAATATAAGTAATAAGATAAAAGAATAAAATATAAGATAAAATAAAAGATTACATTTTCAGATAAATTTGGTTTTCAGATAAATTGGATGAAAATAAATTGGCTGAAACGTATGGTAACGTACACCTATTCAATCATCGGTTTCACCTGAATTTAGCACACGCACACACACACACACACACACAATTCATAAAAATAGAACTGATCAGTAGACATTTTTAAATCAAAATGTTTTAACATCTTCTTACCTTTGAGGGAATATCAGATGAGGAAATTTCTCCATACACATGGGCCATTAAAAACATTCCATTAACACCAAGACCAAGCAATAGAAATGGTACAATCTGCCCAGGAAGAAAAAAAGATTAATATATGGCAATTGGCAAAGAAAAACAACTTATAGTTGGAAACTAACACTCAGACCATACAGTAAGGTAAAGGTAAAGAATACGGCATTGGACTTTACAGTCCCTACCGGCGATACTGATCTCTGTTTCTTGGTCCTTCAGCCAGAAAGTGAAAAGGGGGGGGCAACCATCCAGTGCTTTCGCACATCCTTCCTGTTTACCTTCCCCAGATTTCTCCAGGCACCCATTTAGAGCTTGCTTGACTCTCTTTCAGCTTACAGAGTCACGCCACTGACCCCCGTCCCAAACCAAATAATTGGGTACACTAGAATTTGAGCCCTCGTCCTCTCGGACAAAGAATCCCATATAGTAAGGAAAAAAGAAAAAAAAAACGAAAACTCAAGTATAGGTTTCATCTAAAAAAAAGTCTATAGAAAAGTTTTGATGACTTTAATCCACAAATATGCAATGAAGAATAAGGTCAACTTTTCTTTTCAAGATTGATTTTCTTTTTGTCTTAGAAGACAAGAGGGTATATAATGAGACGAAAAAAATCTAATAGACCTAAAATAAAAAACAAAACAAAATCCATCTGATACTTAAAAGTAGACTGACCGTAAATCCAATACAGTTTTCTTAGGATCATCCGGGATTGATAACAGAAAGCTTATAACAATACGTGAAGACTATTTCAGAGCATAAAGTTTAGTTTGATACATTTAAAAATATAAACTTTATTTAGAATTACACAATTATTGCTTACACCTTAAGACATAAAAACAGACATATTTATGTGTCGCTTTGGCAGGCAAAAATCATTCGAGGTCATTCTGTAGGGCAAAGGTAAGCCTTAAAAACTCGGGTAACTTTATTCTTGATAAAACATACAAATTAATAAAAGTTGTTTTAAATAAAAAGTTGTTTTTAAATAAAATTTGTGCTTCACTCAATGTAGTATAACATAGATGCCAAAAATATGAAGACAATAAACACGTGCTAGGTTCATCTTTTTCACATTCATTTCAAAATAAAATTTGGTGTTTAAACATCAGCTTGGGATCATTTCAGGGAAATCCAGATTAAAGTGGAAGAAAAATAATGTCACTAGGGTCACTAACGACATGTTCGAATGATATCGCCTCACACGTTCTCCATTTATGCTTTCAAAATCGATTTGAAATTTTTAATCTAAACATCAGCTTCAAATTGCAGGAAAAGGCCAGATCATGGTTATAAGAAAACAATTGCCACAAGGGGCCACCCCAATGGATAAGTAGAATCTTCTGTGACATGTTCGAGTCATATCATATTTCAATTTGAGCAAACACAATGGGCCATAAATCTAAATCCCGCACTTTTTAACGTCCGAAGGATACAAGAGGCCTATTATGCGGGTCATTCAAAACTAAACCCAATGGTTAGCTTCAAAAGTCTAAATCATTAGTGGAACAGCCTGCATTTTACATATATTTTACAGTATCTATTATACTAATGAAATAAGTAACCCGTTTCACCCCAAGTTTCAACTAAAAAAATTGTAAAATTGAGCAAGAATTACTTATTAGGTAAGACCCTTGGGATGGAATCTCAAAAGGACAACAGAAAACAAAAATTCTACTGGCCAAGGCATCGTTTGTAGAAATGTAGGGATTATTTGATACGGTAGTTCTTAAATATTTGATGTAACCCCCCCCCCCTAAATAAAGCTCCCAATCAGATGGTTTCCTTTATATATGTATCCAGTAGGTAATGCATTTCTTATAAAAAAAAATAAAATAAAAAAATAAACGAATTAAATATGAAATGCAAAAAGGACAGTATTTGAATACAATCGTTTTCTCCGAAAAAATTGCTCATTTCAAATAAACTCTTGTTTTTGTTTGTTTATTTGAATGATGGAGAGGCACTGTGGTCTTCGTTGTTATTTACATTAAGATTATGGGGACGCAATTTATGACTCTATCCTCGCTAGGGACTCCTGAAAAGTGTTTTGGCCTAGGGATTAGCTTAGTAAGCCTATGTCCAAATGCATACTCACGGCGCACAACGCATTTACGTACGCACGCATATTTATTTCCTCAGAGAAGCCAAAAAACTGGGCGTGTTATTCAAGTCAGGAATTTAGTCGGAAAAGAAAAGAAATTCAGAGAATTGAGAGCATGATCTAAAACTCACGTCAATTTTAAATTCGAAAAGCGACGACCCAAGAAGATTACTGAATGTTTACACAATGCAACTTACGACATATAGCAACAGCTTTGTCAGCACTCTCTAAAAGGACAGCTTTGTCAGCACTCTCTAAAAGGAAAACAAAATCAAATATCATAGGCAAATATTCTATAAGAAAGACTGACATAGGCCATTACCTGAATAGTTGTTGCATTAAAAACAACACCGATGACGGCACAAAATCCTAGGGCTGCAACAATAGTAACAGAAGCAAGGAATACACCAGCAATTCCAATCCCCGATTGAGACTTCACGGGCTCTGACCAACGGATTAATGTTATGGCCGAATAAACCAACTAAAACAAAATCTTTTGTTTTATAATTTCAATTAATTCAATAAAAGTTCTTTGGATTAGTGGAAACACTATTGAATAAGTATATTTAAACTTCATCAACAAGCATAAATAACTATTGAAAATCAACTGAGGCCTTTTCAAAATTCCCTGTTTCTTAGGGGAAAGCACAGGCTGGGGCATCAATCCACGAGAATGAAGAGAGGACGGATTTAGTCCCCCCCCCCTTTCCAAATGTCCTCTTAATTTTGAAAAATACTTTTTTGGTATTTTCAATAGAAAACGCCCTTTCTTGATATTCTCATTAAGAAGATAGAAAAACAACAAAATTGGGACCCCCCCCCAATATTTTGACAAATACACTTTACCCTCCCCCCCCCACCTCCCCCCGTTATATTTCCATGAGTTGATGCCACTGCTACGCTTATGTTCCTGTGAATTGTCACAATTAAAAGGCTTTCTTTAAAATAGAAACATGCAACTAACTAAGGTTGTTGAAAGTACGTGTCAGTATGATTTTAATTTTTTCCCTTTTACGGCAATCCTGGCTGTATATGCTTTCAACATTGGTGAGACATCCTGAAATCCTTCAGTTCCTGTACAATCACAAATTTATAATTAACTGATCTCAATAGAATAAGACTTTAGCTTTAAGTTTTAGTCATCCCTATAATCCGGCCGTTCTGTCGAGTGGTTAGCGCGCTAGACTTGAAATCCTTTGTCCGTGAGGACAGGGGTTCGAGTCCTTGTATCGTTGGTTATTCGGTTTGGAACGGGAGTCAGTGGTGTGACTTTGTAAGCTCAGCCAGAGTCGAATCAGTTCTAAATAGGTACCTGGACAAATCTAATGAAACTAAGAGAGGAAAGAAAATAACAAAATGAAAAATAAAATCAAAAAAGGTGAAAAAACAAGGATTTTGTCAGCAAGTGGAAAACGATGAAGAAGAAGAAATAAGCAAATATTTCGACAAGGACTTCCGCCAAGTTGTCCTCAGTGCAAAACAAAAAAGAAAAAAAAAAACGAAAATCTAACCTTTCGAAGTTTACCTGACAAAGACAGAACAGATACTAAATACAAACCAGGCAGGAATCAATGAAAAAGAATTTACCACGATGATTGAGCAAGGATCTTTTGCCTTGCAATAGTCTTAGCTGGTCTACAGTTTCGGTTTTCATTAGATATGCAAATAGGTTCCTTTAAGTTATACCGGGTGAAATATTGATTGAGTCCTTCAAAATTTAACTGTCGTAAATTGGGCTTAATGAAATATCTCCAGTATTTCTATTTATTGCTAAATTTTGGTTCATGTATTATTTTTTTCTCAATTACCTCTTTAAAAGTTTGTGGTAGGCCATTTAAAGTTGATATTAAGGTTGCCTCGTCAAAAAGAACCAGATGGGTCGGATTTTCGAAAATATACGAAGCCAATGCCGAATCAAAGTTGTCATTGTTATTTCACCTTTTTTTATTTTATTTTTCATTTTGTTATTTTCTTTCCTCTCTGAGTTTCATTTGTCATGTATAGCCAGTGTGGTCTAAGAATGTATTTACTGGACAAATCTGGGGGGAAAACACGGGAAGCGTCGGACGATTTGCCTCTAACCAAGTAAAGTAATCTTTTTAAAGTATAATAACAGAAAACATACTCTGAAAAAAAGTACAAGGCAATTCGGAGCGATTTTGAATTTATTGTGCAGTTTCATGTCGTTTTACAACTTGAAAGTAGGTTTATCAGCATTACTTTCAATGTTAAAATAGCCGAACATTTATAGTTTTTACTTGTTTAACATCATTTGCATTCACTACATTTAATTCATTAAAAATAGTAAAAGGCAGATGTAAACGTGCTTAGATTACAAAACAAAAAAAAAAAATCAAAGATTGACAGAAATAACTTGTTGCAGATTCGGGGTAGTTTCATATCAGCATAGACTTCAAGCATATGTGCAGCAATTTATTTAGGGAGAAGGTGCTATTCCAAAAGAAATTATGTATATGGAAATCATGGTAAATAATGGGTAAAATCTTAAAAGTTCGAGATTTGGGAGAACGTGGTTGTTCGAAGAACCCTCCCCCCGTAGATACCAGATATTTCTGGACTAGAGGCAAAGGGTCGCAACAAAAAATCTGTTTGGAAAAGGGGGACTACAGATAGACCTTTTTCAACCAACCTTCGGAAGATACTCTTCTATTTTTAGTAGGCCTATGTATACTTCAGAGATGGCATAATCCTATTATTCCTGGCTACGATCCTGAATCTTAATGGATAAGATAAAATCCAGACAAATAAGAGGGGATGATTTGTCAGCTATACGGGGGCACATTGATACGACTGATATGACAACTTAGAAAATCTAACTCTATAAAAAATAAAACTTTGGTTCCTGTCACACGGGGTTTCCTGTTACCGGTTCCAATCAACTAATGTAGTAGTCTTATAGGATGAAGGGACGTAAGGTCTCCTTACACACGAGACAGAGGTAGACATAACTTCCCTTAAAATTCCATAGAAATTCTAGCTAATGGTTAATTTCAAGGTCCAATACATCCAACTCTGCTTCGCAATATAGGGCCCTGGGTTTGATTCCAGCAGCGGCAAGATTGGGCGGCAGGCTTATAACCTGTCCCTGTGCCAACAGCCCGGCAACTAACGTCGATTCGACACCCTTTGTGCCGTCAATAGCTCTGGAAGATCTTTTATCATTTTTCATTCTATCCAATACATCTGTAAAAGATGAGCAGTAGGCCAGCCAAAGCACAATGCCAAAGCGTGTCTACTAAACTATTTAATAGCCGACCAAACTTTTTCTATTATTTTTATTCACTGAATGCCGGCTATAAACGTGAAGAAAAACCAGCAGGATAAAAAATTCCTTCGATACAATTTGAATGTTCCATTGGCAGTGAATTAATGTCCCCAGAAAAATAGACGTCATACTGAGATGGCTCTTAAATTCCAATTTAACTACCCTAAATCCGAATAATCTCATTCAGTCACTCAACAAATCTTTAAATTCCTCTTAAGCATGTATCATACCCCTTTTTATTCTAGATTTTTGTTATCTTACATTATCTATAAGCAAAGATCATAGCGACAGTGGTGGTAAAAAATATGAAAAAAAGTTCGCTCATAAATGGAAGTTTTAAGGCAGTTTTCACATTCAGACATAGAGAGAGAGAGATAGGACCACACATATCGAATTGTGCCTGTGCTTATTGAAGAGATGGGAAAATTAAACAGACCACACGCACACAGATGTCTCCTTCACATTATACGAGTTTTTAACATGGAAATTTTTTTGAAGTGACCAGATCATTCATTTTTTGGCCCTTCTAAAGTACACTGTAATACTAAACATAAAAACAAATGTCATTCGAAAAAAAATGCTCCGTTATTATCCTACCTTTCATTATCATGAAACAACATTAATGGGAGATAACATCCACTATTACTATTCTATTTGCTTTTCTTTTTTGAAATACAATTTTATTGCAGTACTTTTGGTGTATCAACCTAACACTAGACCAAAACCAAGGCCAAACCAAAACCAAGAGAGTGGTGCCCGGGACAAAATTAACCTTGCACTCCCCACCCTTCCCAAAAAAGGTTATGCGAACTAGAAAATGACTACTGAAATCACTTTACAAAAAAAAATAATATTAGTTATGGCTCCCTTAAGTTAAGACACATGGGACAGGTTTTCCCAGTCGTCCCCCTCCCCGTCTTAAAGAGCCCTGGTCAAAATTTGGAAATAAACACTACCATTAATCCGTATCCAATGGCTAATCTTGGAACGTCGACTTCTGAAATTTCACTCAGCAGATCAGAGAGAGATTCTGAAGAAAAGGCATGAATCATCTGAGTTTTTGTTGCATTTGTGCTTTGTAAACTTCTTATTTCCTAAAAAAAAGAAGAAAAAGACCTGAAAGAAGCACATTTTTTACTTTTAAAAAATAAAACGTCATGGCCAAAACGAACAGGCGTATCTCACAATGTTTTTTCTATTGAAAATTGAGATAGAAAGTGACAAATGTTCCAAAACAGAATTTTATCCATTGTCCATATTCCCTGAGGCTTACTCACATCATAGGACATTAGAAACACAGGGCATGATAGAAAAGATAAAAGGGTTTCAGTACCTCTATCACGTCTAGCATTAATAACTTTAACACAAGTTTCTGCACTTGTGCCATTTTCAAAGAACATCTGCCGGATGAACGTGAAAAGCTGGAATATTAGATAGCCTACATGTGGTTCTACAAACCGGAAGTAAACTTTAATTTCTAACATTGAAAATTGTGATATTTTACCTTCATAAATTTTCTTTGCCACAAATCCAAAACCATTGCCGCCTTTTCCACGGACCAATCAATACTATGAACTTTGTACGTATCTGACCAATAGTCATAGAGATCCTTCTCACCTTGAAGCTTCACAATTGTCTGTATTGCTGCTGCCCTACAACACAATGCAAAATTTTCGATAAAGCCACAAAACTCATCAAAACACCAGAAATTAGTTTAAAACTTGCCAGACTAAATTAATATATTTGCCACCCAAACCAATTAACTATCATAAGCACAGATTTATTACCTGAATAGATATCAGATAGATTACGACTAAAGGCATTGCAATACACGAGTAGGTAAAGAGACACCGCACGTCTAACAAGAATGGTAAAAACAATGGTAATATCAAATCAGCTTAGGCAGCCACGCTCACTAGAACCGTGGTGTTGCAAGTTTCAAAATCGTAGGAACTTTGCTTTGTTTTAAAATTATTAATTTGTGGCAGAGAAGAAAAACCACATTGAACGTACGAAAACACACAGAGCCCGTAGTCCGTTATAAATTAATGCGGATATAACTATGTTGTTACTAAAATCAACTTTAATTCAGACTAGATCAACATCAAGGTGTTAAGCACAGACTGTTTCGTATAGTGACAAAAGAATTTGTATTTGACAATACAAAGACACAATATGCACCTGGGTCACCGAAAATTAGTTTGCAGTCTTTTGGTCGGCAACTGAAGATGCTTTAACAATATATAAAGAAGAAGATATTACTTTAAACTATTAGCTAAACCCGTCATTCCCAACGTGGGGCTCAGGCCCCACCGGTGGGGCATAACAGTATTTTTGCGGGTCATCGACAGGGCGTGACTCCTTCGGCTGACTTTACTTTAGAGCCTTAATTTTTGAAAATACTATTGGAGCAAAAAAGATAGAAGATAGTAGTCCAATTTCGTTATACATTGCATAAAAGGTGTTATATTCAGACAATATTTTTTCATTAGAAACCAAGTTAAGAGCCTTTTAAGCTTCCTTCAGGTGGAATACACGACAAATTCTAAAAAAGTAAATTTAACATAACGAGGGGGCATCAGGATTTTAGAAATGCCTAGGTGGGACATGCCCAAAATCGATTGGGAACCACTGAGCTAAACCAATTGTTATTGAAAGAACGAAATTTTGCATGAGCCATCATTATAGGATATATGTCCAATCATCTAGTTGGCTACGTATGAGTGGATGAATACGTTTCAGGAACTGTCTCTGGCTCAACAACACCGCTCAAACTAGTGGAAGGGTTCCTAACTTAGAAGTTGAAACAATTTTCATCCACATTTTGAACTGTAAAAAAGGAATAGTTCACAGGAAGTAGTTCAGCTGCAGCTTTTATGCTTGAAAGTCGACTTGTGTTTTGTAGAATCTACTATTTCAACTAGTATGAGATAAAACCGAAGAACAAACGATCACGCTACAAGAAAAAAGTTCGAATGCTCGTAGTTGCCTGTTCTGGGCATTTCTAGACACTTGAGAACTTATGCAAGATATCGTTATCATTTATTAACGGTAGTGTAATTTATTTATGCTGCCTTTTCCAATGTTTATATTAACTTCATTCTTTGATGCACTTCCATATTGTTTATTTGTTCTTTTGCTTCCAGGTGTATTCTTTCTTGTTTTGTTTTAGGGTTGTATATGCGACGTTAAGTCCAGGATTTAATGAGAAAAAATAATCTTAAGCTCCCAGTTGTGTGAAAGCTGTTCACTCCTCTATTTTATATGCGGATTCGAAAGCTAATTTAAATTCGAACAAATGCACGAACTAGCGTATTCCAAGGCAATTGTATATAATACATCGACTACTGTAGCCAAAGCCGAATCCAGGGGGGTTAAGGATTTTGAACACCCCCACCCCGAAATATTTGTCCGACTCGTAAGAACGTAACAAAAAATTGAATATAAACAAATGTTTATCGTTTGTTCAAATTTTTTTGTAAGCCCCCCCCTCCCCCTGAAAATAATCCTGGATACGGCCTTAAAGGTACCCCTTCCCTTCAAAGATAACAGTAAACAGAGAAGTAAACAGTCGAGAGGCGGCGCACAGTTCAGAGAAGTAAACAATCGAGAGACGGCGCACAGTTCCCACCAAATGTGTCTCGCTCGCACTCCCAAACAAGCAAAACAGAGGTAGGGGGGGGGGGGGGCTGCATAGATTTTATGACCCGATAGTTCAACCTGGCTCAAACCGATAATTAAAAACTACGAATTGTCTCTAGATGATAATCGTGACTGCGAGGTCTCCTTTAGGCACGTGCGACTTTATATCCCCAACAACATCTCTCTAAACCTGTCTCTGGTCCTGTGTCAGTATTTTGGCCTTGTTTCCAATAGCCATGAGACAACCTGGAGGATAGCCCCGTAAGCAAAAGACTATTCACAAAACATCCACTGACCAGACAGTAAGTGTAAAAATCGTTCGACAGAAAATGAAAAATAAAAGAAAAAAAAATACAAAATTAATCAAGAAACCAAGAAGAGGGTATTTACAGACAGTGGAAAAGAGACAACGAAAAGGCAAAGCGGATATTTCGGCAAAGACCTCCGCCAAGCCATGCTCAATGCTAAAAAAAGGCATACATAAAACAGATACTAACTTCAAAAGAGTAAAACCGTTTTTGTTTCATACATAGGCCTATCTTTTTTTCTTCCTTTTTTGAGCGCTGAGGATTTTTGAGAGGTTTTTGCCGAAATAAATGCGTTGCCTTTTCGCTGTTTCGTTTCATAAAATACCCTCGGTTTGATTTCTAAGTTATTTTTATATTTTTTTATTCGTACCCTTCATTTTTCTTCCAACATCAAAGACAGCCAGTGTGGTCTTAAAATATGTTTAAGTGTAGCCTATAGTCATTGCAAACATGGTCTTTTTTAAAGATAAACAACTAATTCAAGACAAAGCATTAATTTTTATTGGACGCAGATAATTTCGGAGACCACACTGCCTTTCCATGACAATAAATAAAAGTTCGAATAGGGATAAAATCCTTTAAATAGACAGTGTTTCACAAACAGTGATAGAAATTTACGAAAATACCAGATATTTTGGTCACATATGCAGTGACCGTCATCAGTAGTAAAACTGTAGTCGTAAACGTCATCGGTAGGAGTTTTACTACTGATGACGGAAACTGTATATGTGGCCGAAATATCTGGTATTTTTGTGAATTTCTATCATTGTTTGTGAAACACTGTCTGTTAAAAGGATTTTATCCCTATTTGGACTTATATTTTTATTGGACTTGGACATATCTGAAAATTAGACTAGTGAAGTGTCTTTATCAGTTATTAAATTTAAAAAAAGAAGTTTTTTCAACTGAAAGTAAGGAGCAACATTAAAACTTAAAACGAACATAAATTATTACGTATATGAGGGGGTTCCCCCTCCTCAGTATCTCGCTTTTTACGCTAAAGTTTGACTTTTTGTTCCAATTATTTAAGAATGACTCAAGATACACAAGGACCGTTTAATTAGAATAACAAGTTCTTTATAAATTCAAAAAACACTTTAGCGTAAAGGGCAAGGTACTAAGGAGGGGGCGACCCCCTCATATACGCAATAATTTCTGTTCGTTTTAATGTTGCTCCTTACTTTCAGTTGAAATTTCTTTTTTTTTGTAATTTAATTTCTGATAGTTTTTTAGTTAATGCTGGGACATCCAGCTACCCCTCTCATGAAAAATTCTCTTCCCCCACGAAAACTTCTCCATGCAAAGATCCACCCTCGTAAGCACCCCCAGGAGATAATCCCCCCCCCCCAAAAAATTTAATACTTCCCAATAGCCAATACTATATGTAAGCAATGGGAAAAGTTCATAACTTGCAGCCCTTCCCCCGAGGGCTGTGGGGGGGAGGGGTCAAATCATCCTCAAAGACGTAATAACTAGATCTTTCGACCATGCTGAAGAAAATGGTTATCTCAAATTTTGATCGGACAATTTTGGGTTAGAAAGGGGGGGAGAGGGACTAGCTGCCCTCCAATATTTTTGGTCGCTTAAAAAGGGCACTAGAACTTTTGATTTCCGACCAAATTAGCCCTCTCCTGATCTTCTACCATCACTGCTTCAATATGATCACTCCTGGAAAAAAAAACACGCATCCGTAGATCTTTCTTCTGGCAAAAAAAAATCAAAATTCCACATTTTTGTATATAGGAGCTTGAAACCTCTACAGTAGGGTTCTCTGATATTCTGAATCTCATGGTGTGATTTGCATTAAGGTCACTTGATTTTTTAGGTTTATTTCCCCCTTTTTTAAAAAATTAGGCAAATTTCTCAGGCTCGTAGCTTTTGATGGGTAACATTTTATATATTTTGTATAAGCATCGAAATTCGATTCTTTTGATGTATCTATTATTATCAAGACTCTGTTTCTTACAGTTTCGGTTACTATTGAGCCGCATCGCTCCTACTTACAATTCGTTACCACGAACTGTTTGATGCCGATGACGAATCTCCACTTCCTGTTTTTTTTTTGTCTTTTTTTTATTCAGTCCATTTCAGGAATAATTTCATTGCCTCCATTCATTATATCACCGATTATTGCATTTTTGTCTAATGAGATTCCTTATTAATTTGAGTTATCAAGAAATTCAAGAGCCCACCCACCATTGAAAAAACGTTAAAAAATATCTTATACAGATCGAATAGCTTAATTAGTCAGTTCTGGCAAGGCTAGTTGCATTGGCGGCAAGACTATCAAAATAGAAGATTATCTATACAAATGAGGAATTACTGATTGCAAGGATTGCAATAACACAATTCAAATTAATCTTTAATGCCTTGTTTTTAAAAAAAGTTCTTAAAATTTTTCAAATTGACATCCGCAAAGAAGAACATTTTGTTTGAAAAGATAGCAAGCAATCAAAGCACGGCTGCCAAAACAGGAGAGCAAATACCAAGGGGCAAAAAAGGCGTTCAGGACAGATAAACACCTCTTGGATTCACAAGAGTTCAAAAAGGCTTAAAACATCAGACGACAGAAAACACTCCTTGAACATACACATACTTTTGGATAAAGTTGACCACCTAGCAAAAAAAAAACTAGGCAGCTCGTAGCAGGAGCATACACCGGAGGACATTCGAGTCAATGAAAGTCTCTAAGCATTTATGATTTTCTTCATAAACTCTTGTTTTAATGTACATAATTCGTTGTTTTGCATCTTTCGAATACTCCACCCACTCCTCGAAATAACTTATATATAAGTAGCTGGTTCTAATAGTTTCAAATAGCTTTACGCTTATTAGGGGGTATGTTTTTTTTTTTTTTTTTTTTTTTTTTTTTTTTTTTTTTTTTGTCTAGGACCTGTGCCAAACAACTATAGTCAAAATTATGCATGAAACTTAATGCAGAAATAGAACGCTCCATTAATCTTACACTTAGGGCTTCCATATCAGACACTTGGAGACACAAAACACTCCCATTTCCAAACAGGAGCCACCTAAGCGTTTTTACTCGGAAGGCGGACTCAGCTTACGGCAACACCGGTAAGAGCCTCACACCTATTCCTTTCTAGGAGCTTGGAAGAGGGAAGACTATTCCCCGATAGGTTCAGCGAATCTCACATTTTTAAACTGAAAGTAAATTTCTATCATATACCAAGTAAGCGTTGGATAGTTTATTAAGGCTTCTGACAATTTTACAATAAGTTTTTGGTTTTGACACTTTGGTTTTTGCTCTACAGAAAAAGAAAGAATAATCCAAGAGTAGGATGGATAAATACCCTGCAGATCGGCCAAAACACTCCATTCTAGAAAAATAAAATGTTTCTCATGATGTCCAAGTTCCCATAATGTCTGCCTTTTATCTGCTGATTTAACGAGTAAGTCCCTCCCAAAAACTATACCTGAATTATATATCTGATACAGGCTACTAGACATACATACACAGAGGGAGCAGGTGTGCCAATTCACCAAAATCTAGGGGTGTGAAGGCAGTTTTTTTTTCAGTCCAGAGAGGAAATTTTCAATGAAAATACCAAAATAAAAGGTATTTTTCGATGGAATACCAAAAAAGATGTAAATATCCATGAGTACCCCCAAATTGGCACCCGTGAAAGGAAGGATTTCCCCCTTTGATAAATCCGAAGGACCCCCTGCTTGATAACTGACAAAGGCCTTGGAATACACTTTTTTCGTCTTTACGACCCGCACCCCAAAGATTGAGCCTGTGCCCCATCGGTTCTACATACAATAAAAATCGCAGATACAAAGAAACATGTCAACATATGTTTATATGTCATTGGCAACTATATTAATAGCACCGAGACCTAATTCCAGACATCTCCAATAAAGATAACTTTTATGGTACCCCAGTGTGTCAGGAAGAGAAATAAAGTCATCAAATCTAAAACCGTATCAGCGTGGGTGGGCTTCACAAACTACGGAAGCCGGTACCAAACAAGGGATCAAAATAAATTGGCGCTGAATTTACAGTTCCATGTTAATTTTCCTCAGCACATATTTCATTTAGAAGGAGTACTTAGAAGATTAAACAGCCAAAGTACCGAAATTTGATCACTTTTTGCGTCTAAACTAATTTTTAAGTAGATTATTCATGTCCATATTATCGTGAGTTTGGTGTCCCTTGATAAGTGTCCCCATACAAAGTCTCTGATGATCGCTTATATTAATATTCTTTAACTGCTTTGTAATATTTCTTTTACTTTTATGAAATTGTTTTGATTATATATCTTTAATTATTAAACATAAATATATTCTACTTGCGTTGACTTTATAGTTGACCTTTCTTTCCTTTGTTTTTAAACTAAAATCCACGAGCGAAACTTGCTCGTGTCTAAGAGTACACTCATCTCCTATTTTGCATGAACCAGCCAAAATCATATTTGCACATTTTTATATGTGAGAGAAAGGGACTTTCTTATTCGTCAGGTTCAACCATGATTTAAAGAGTTTAGGCCCCTCTCCCGAAATGTTTGTCTGACTCGTAAAAACGCAACAAAACAGCAAAGTAATCCCCCCACCCCGGACAGAAATCCTGGATACGGTCCAGCTCTAGTATACAATTTCCTCTTCTTTTTCTAATTCAAAAATAGTCGCCAAATATTCACAAACTTTCTAAATTAAGATTTAAAGGATAAGCATATACTAAAATTCACTACTTTTGTAACATAGACGAAAAACATCTATTCTTTGGAGCTAATTATCTAGTATCATGTACAAAATAACAAATTTAAAGAGCATAAAAAATTCTATTTACGGTGCACATGTCAAACATGTACACGCGAAACTTCCTTCTTTTTTTACGTCTATTTGATAGTGTTACTCCATTTTTGGAGCTCATATTTGCATAATTCGTTCGATATTATAAAATTAATTTTTCATTTTACGAGTATACTTCCTTTTGGAGTGAAGGCTGAGCGTCAGCGTCAGTGACTGTTGCCGATATTAGTAAAAACAAATCCAGATTGGTTATCTAAAGATTGTTGCAAACCAAGTAAAATATAACAGACGTGCTCTGGCTAAACTGCACTCCATTTTTTGCGACAACTGTTTTACTTTACGCATGAGGTCTTTTATTTATTCTTAAAAATGGAAATCTAACTAGAATCGAGCTGAATTATTTTAAATTCGGTAAATTTTTCTTTATCTCAGAGATAGAAAAAAAAACAATTGTTGAGAATAATTTAGGGGTTCATGATATAATCTCAAAGTTGGAGGTACGGCATTGGATACTCACAGGTTATGTGTGGTCACCTCCTTACAATTTTCTTCTTCGATTGTTTTCGTTTATTACGTATTTTTCTTCTGTATCCTTTTTCACTGTTACTCCACCTTTATACTTAGATAATTTCGGAGACCACACTGCCTTTCCATGACGATGTATTTTTTGTGAATTTTCTATACACTGTCTATTAAAAAGGATTTTATCCCTATTTTGAACTTTTATTTTGCCACCTTTATACTATTTTTTTATTGCTTGAAATACAAATTAATTAAATAATGAATTAATCAATTTGAAATCTAGTGGTTAATCTATAAATACAGAAACAGTTAACTTAGCAATCAAAATGTACCTCGTTATATGTCCAGTCTTATTTTTTCTAGTTCCTCCAACGATGAGATCTTCTTGCCAATGCATATGTTTCTTTGAAAAACCATAGCAGCCACCTGTAACTTCAGCGCCAATATCTGGAACCTGAAAAAAAACACATTTTACAATCCATACCACTATACAAGTTCGTATACAGGGATAGGGGGGGGGGGGGTTGAACAACCCTAAAAAGTTTGTTTAACTTGTAAAAACGTAGCAAAAATGTATAAAAAGATATTTTAGATGGGTTTTCTTAAGTCTGTTTGTGTCCCCCCCCCCCCGAACAAAAATACCGGATACAGCCTTGCCACTATATCACATAAGACAAAAGGAAAAAATTGTCAAGTTAGAGTATGTGAATACTTGAAATTAGGTCATGTTGTCTAAAAAAAAACTAATTGGGTGAACGTAAAGCACACATTAAGCACATTCGAAAGATATTCCAAAGAAAATGGCTTATACACGCTAAGTCGCTGGGGTGATAGGATCAAGATGAGATCTGGTCGATTAAAAAAAAAAAATCGGGACCAACTCATCCAGAATCCATGCACTTAAATATCCTTTTTTTCAAATTTTCCTATGAGACTGTATCAAGCCTAGTGGCATTGTATCTGGGTCGCGTGTTCATATCTCCGCTTTTGCTTTACTTTTTTTTACTTTGTCAGGATTTATGGGTGCACACAGTTGAAACCTATGCGGTCCTCGAACAGTTCTTTGGCGAAATTCCTCTGTACAAGAATGAAAAAAAAGGTTGGCCGGCGTTAACCCCCCCCCCCCCGAAAAATATCCCCCCCCCGTGGATATATATATATATATATATATATATATATATATATATATATATATATATATATATATATATATATATATATATATATATATATATATATATATATATATATATATATATATATATATATATATATATATATATATATATATATATATATATATATATATATATATATATATATATAAGAAAAAAAAAAAAAGATTATCCCAGTATAAAGTAAATGTAACGTTTCATTTACGTGTTTTTCTAATTGTTAAGTTTTTTTTTAATACACAAGTACCAAAATTCCTTCCCCATATGGAAATTAGAAAAAAATAAAACTCAAATAAAATTCTCAAATTTGGAAAGCCTTATTTTCCACGGGGGGTATTTTCCGATAGGAGGGGGGGGTAATTACCGAGGAGTTATTTACCGAGGGGTATTTTCCGTGGGGGGGGGGGGGTACACGCCTAGAACCGAAAAAAAGATTGCTTAAAGATAATTTTAGACGGAAAGGGATATCCCCTCCAACACGATTGGATAATAAAAATGATTTAAAATATTTTGGCATTTATTAAGGTGACCGACGCTGAAGTTTTAAACTTGTATCAGTAGTGTTTTCCAGTGTTTTAGCTTCCTATGCCACCCAACGCTGCAATAGCTTTATTGCAGAATAAATACCAGATCTTCTGATTTCAGTAATAATAAAGAAATACTTACAGTTTTACCCTTTTTGTTGGGTGCTGTATCCGGACATTCGGGGTCAAATGGGTCCAGACAGGGTTTTGCTTGATACGCACTGGTTATGCCAGCCTAATAATAAGGAATAAGCGTTAAAAAAAATAATCATAGCCCAAAAATATATACGTAATAAAATATACAGTTTTGATGGAGGCAATGGGTCTTTGTTGCATAGGGCTAAGCCTTGACTCAAGTTTGGTGAAGCCGCTAATAATAATAATAACACAGTATTAGGCTCACAGATAGCCTGTTGACATGTTGTTATCAAATAAACTCGGTTTCGCTCATTAAAAACGTTATTTAATACTTTTTCGATAGATTTATATTTTAGCCCCTAAAAATGAGCACATCGATATGGACCAATCATTATGCTACTAATCTGAATGTTGGTAAGTGTCCAGATGACGTCAATTCACATGTTTAGGAGGGGGAATGTATTTTTAAGTATTTAGGGGGGTAAATTTGTCGGTTTTTCAATTTTCTGAAACAAAATACTAGAAAAGGGCATTTTGTTTTCAATCAAAACACCCCCAAAAAATGCTTTTTTCATTGAAAATACCCAGAAGAGGTATGTTTCAAAATCAAGGGGGACTGTATTATTTATTTATTTCTTGTTTATCAAAATAGCATGAAATCAAAATGTTACTGTCATCGGTGTCTTGACAATATCTTACAATTCCCGAAAACAATCCTTGACCCTGGTAGCTATCTAGTAGAGGAAAAACAATCTTAAAGTTATTTTTATGTTCTTCTGTAAAACGTGTTTTGTAACATAACACTTTTTGAATTATCGCAACTAAGCCCATACAGACTTCATTTTAAGGTATTATATTATACAGTATGAATCGTTATTTTGCGTATGATTTCAAATATATTGACAAACTACAAGGGTCGTAAAGCATAAAATAAGGGTCGCAAGGCTCGTAATGTACAAAATCAGAAGTTCGTTTGGAAGTTTACTATACGAAAAATAAAAAATAAATAACTGAAAATATGCGATATACGTCAAGCTTTATGCAAAAAATGTTCAAATTAATGTGTGAAATATTTTAAAAAAAAAAAAAAAGGCAAATACAAATAAAGAGAATCCAAGAGTAGACATAAATCTTTAATATTAGCAAAAAAAATGTCATTTATTAATAGACTACATCAGGTTTTGATTTTCTAAGCTGTGCTAATCAGGTTTAACGGTGTATTTGTTCCCTGCTACAGATTTTTGTTTCTTGATATTAATAAGAGCCTATCCTAGAAAATGAGCGAATTTAAAATTTCAACGGGAAGAAATTTGTTTGTAAGAAGTGAATCTAAGACGGACAGAAATTACTATGGATGCAGATCTGAAAACTAAAAGAACCAAAATCACAATGAACAATAAAATCAAACTTAAAAAAGAAGAAATTATTACGAACAAGGGTGCAAGTGCCACCCCTCGATTCTCTCAAAGGGATAGAGTTCCATGGATATTTTATTGAAACTAAACAGACTGCTTATACTCAAAGTTTGTTTTTCTAATCGATTTTAGAATATTCTGGGAGGAAAGAAAGCAAAAGGGAAGAAAGTTATTTGAAGTTTGAATTGTAGTTATCAAGTATTTTGCAGTAGGGCATCAAGATATGGCTAATTGTAGAAAGAAAAAGCCAAGACAGATAGTCCAAGTAATTGAGAGGCAAATGTTTAAATGGCTGCACGGGTAAATGGCGGGATTAAGTATGACTCTCTTATTGTACAAATACTTGATTGGTTATCACCAGCCTAACTAGAGTCTCAGGCAAAAAAAAAAAAACAGAGATTAAAAAGAGAGATTTAAAGGGAAGAAAACGGAGATGAAAATAAGGCCTTTTTGAAACAGTAAAGATAGATGAATTCTGGAACAAATTAGTGTCACATTAACGCTCCTCGACCCCCCTACCTGAAAATGCTAGAGATATATGAGCTGTAATTAAATGATAAAAGCAAATTGATTGCCATCGATATATTGATATCGAGAAAATGAATTTTTAAAGTGTGAGGATTGTAGCAAATTTTGTTACAAGACCATTCAGTAATAAGGTATGAATGACTACGAATCAAAGGATGCAACGAACATCTGTACAGAGTTTGCCCGAAAAGTAATAGGACTGATTTTCTTCCGATGTGACTGTACTTCGGAGTGTGCACGCGCCGGCTAAATTCGATAGAGGGCGTTCCTAGCTAACGAACGAGCAGCTGGTCAGTTGTCTCCGAGCACCTGGAGAGTCAGGACAGACATTTTTTGCGTGACGTGTTTCTGTGAGTGATGCAAGCCGAAAATGCAGCGTTCGTTAGAGCAGAGGTACGCGATTATAAATTATGTGTTAGACTCGGTAAATCTGTGACAGAGACGTTTGATATCATCAAGCACGCTTACCCAGATGTTGCTTTAGTAAGAAGTGGTGTGTTTCGGTGGCACCGGGTCTTACTGGAGGGCTGGGAATAGGTCGCCGATGAAGACCGTGCTGGAAGACCTTCGACTTCGACAAACACCGACAATGTGACTCGTGTGCACAAAGTTTTGAACTCAGACCGTCGACTAAGTATTCGTTTAATCGCCCAACAATAAAATTTACCAAAATCTGTTGTTCATGGTGTTGTTACGGTGCATTTGAACATGCGCAAGGTGTGTCCAAAGATGGTCCCGAATGTGCTCACTGACGACCAGAAATTGAGGCGCGTAAAAGTGTGCCAAGAAAATTTGAACATGTGTGAAAATGACCGCCAATTTTTGAATAACGTAATCACAGATGACGAGTCCTGGATCTTTGAGTATGATCCCAAGACAGAGAGGCAATCTTCCGAGTGACACACGTCGGCGTCTCTTCGCACAAAAAAAGGGCAAAAATGAGCAAATCCAAGGTGAAAACGATGCTCATTGTCTTTTTTGACATCAAAGGCATTGACCACCATGAATTTGTTCGTCCTGGACAAACCGTCAACGCCAAGTTTTTTTGTGAAAGTGCTAAAGAGACTCAAACGAAGGATCGATCGGGTCCGACAAGACATCGCAGCCGACTGGAAGTTGCAACACGACAACGCCCCGACTCACACCGCCTTTCTTGTGAACAGCTACACCTGACCATGTCCAGCATCCCAATGCTTCCGCAGCCACCCTGCAGCCTAGATGTGGCCCACAAGACTTTTTTTGTTTCCTCGCCTGAAAAGGCCGGTGAAAGGCAAGCATTTTGAGGGGACAGAGGGGATCCAAGCAGCAAGCACCGCGGCTCTCAAGGCTATTCCTGAGAATGCATGTCATGACGCCTTCAATGCTTGGAAATCGGGCTGGCTGGCAGAACTGCATTGACGCAGAAGGAGCCTATTTTGACAGATTTTAAAGAATTGTAACGATAGGCTCAATAAATGTTTTTAAATCGACTCAGTCCTGTTACTTTCCGGACAAACCCTGTATGTGCGAGGTCGCGAGGGAAGGGGTGTTGGAGAGCCCAAGAGAAAAAATAGTTCATATTCATCTTTACTCTACTTGGTACTTCAAAAAGAAAGGAGAAACAGGTGACCTTTCTCCTTTCTCATCACCTTTCTGAAGATGATTTTTCATTTTGATTCTCTTCGTTTTCATTTTGGCATTATATTCCAGTTTTTTGGTTTTTGTGGGTTTCTTTTATAGTATTTTGACTGCAAAATTCGAATTCAGCCCTTCAGGCGTATTGATGGTATTTTTTTCAAATAAATATCTTATCTTACTATACCTAGTTCTATAGTTTCTATAGTCTTATCTTAATAAATATCTAGTGTTCCACCGAGGTACACAAATCATCTCTAAAATGCTTGATAGCTAACCAGACAATCGTGATATTAATTTCAGTATTTTCATACCACGGAATTTTAAATGAGAGATGGCTATACACTTAGAATATAGTACTAAGGTTCTTTTGAGCTTCTATTAAATGGTACCATTGTGTATAGCAAACTAATTTGGATGATAAGACTTGTTTATAGCTGCCAGTACAATGTCCGCCTGGGCGTTAAATGTAGTCTCAACTCAACATGATCTGAAGATGCTAAACGTAAACCAAAGCGATTGATTTTTACCAGGTTTAAACAATAAGCAGAAACATTGTTTATTTTTTACAACCCCTAATTTTATTTTATGGGATTCCTTTCATAGCTTGATTTGGAAAAACCCAAATAGAGACAAGAAGAGTCAAACACGAGCGATTTTCCTTCGCCACCCATGGTGAAGTGTTTTAATGCTCCTCGCTCTTTAAGGCTTCGAAACATCTTAACAAACATCAATTCTTCTTAGAAATTAGCGCTATGTCCTAGTTGCCAAGAACCCAACAAGTTTTGATCGCTTAAAAAAAAAAAAAAAAAAAAAAAGGAAAAACCTTATGTTATAGGCTATATGCCATTCAACCCATAGAGCAATTGAGCGGATATTTGGACTAAGGATTGTTCTATAACAAGAGTTGTTCCTGGAAAAAAAACATAATATGAAGCGGTAAAATAGTAAAAAGCCAAATTTCATGTGCAGTAAGTTTCAGGAACATGGCTGCAGTGCGATTAGACATATTCCAGAGGTTTAGACATATTTACAAATAAAAAAAAAAATCTGTGTATGAACTTTTTGTGGTTAATTACGGCATTCTGTGTTTAATTTGCTTTATTATTGACGACCAGTTGTTATGATATCGCAGGTCTTATGAAAAAAAAGGCATGAATAAATCTTGGTTGTGGAAAGCGCATAATAATTTACCTGAGAATGCTATTCCAATACCGAATTTCATTTTTTTTTAATTCCCTAGCTCTCACTTTGTTCATCCAACTTCTTGTATTTTTATTTTTAAAAAATAAAAAATTGTAGGACCTACACGTTTACTGTTATTAGAAAGTGATCCGTCTTGTTTTGAGTAGTTTATTTATTTTGTTTTCTTTTTGCGTAGATATAGGCTATATTTGTAAGTAACCTGAGGCGGCTTCAAGGGGGGAGGGGACACTTTCCCCGGGAGCCGAAATTCCAGGGACACAAAATTTCAAATAAAAAATCTAACGGTTATAATCATTTTGTAGTTTGCAGTTGTCAAAGTTTTCTTAACAAATAAAAATTTTGCTAGAATTTGACCAGAAAATTTTTGGGAGACAGGGGGGAGGGGCGCTGCTGAATATTTTGCCCCAGGCACAAGAGAGGCCAGAACCGCCACTGTAAGTAACAAGGTTATAGGCCCGCTACCTTTTTTTATTTTAATAACTAAATTAAGGATTGTAAGCATTTTTATTACTTACAAGCTTTCAAATATTTGATTTTTACGTAGCGGGTACAGGTAATTTTGAAATCATAGGAATACTGTTTCAGGCTACCTGTAAATAGATATTCAATTACATTTTGGGTCTACTGGTTGTTGCGAAAACTCCATCGAAATTAAGAACCAAAGACATATTTTTGTAATGTAATCGTGAATGAATTAATGTTACTAAATTATTTTAAGTTTTTGTGAAAACGGTTTCCCTTTCCAATACCACGTTGAATTAAACAGAGAAAAAAACTATTTTTAGTAAAAACAATCTAACATCAATTACTTCCTGTGTGAAGCTTAAATTATTCATCAGGTCAAAAAATAAATAGATTTACCAAATAAATAGACTTTTCTAATTAGACTTGGGTTTTTTCTAACGTCGCGTATTATGAATATAATTTATGGCAATTTGTGGGTAAATTATAAATTTGAAGGGGTCAGAAAGCCCTCTCCGGACTTATATGGTCGTTGGTTCGATACGATCACCCTTGCAAAAAAAATGAAAGAAAGAAAAAAACAGAACAATAAACACGCATCCGTGATCTTTCTTCTGGCAAAAGTTACAAAATTTCACGAAGGCCCAATCCATGTCTCTTGTTATTTTACTCTCAACTTGGAAATGATCGTCAGGAGTAACATATAATTTCTAGAAAAGCAGATTGAGGTATATGACAATCGTGAGAAATGTGATATGAGCAAGGCTGTAAGCTTAGAAGATATTTTATCTAGCCAAGCCTTTTGGAAGTTCTCAGCAACATTTGGGAGTCCACCTCACTAAACTTAGTTTGAGAATAGGCTATCCCAACTCATGGATACAGCTGTACATGCTGTGTATCAGCATATTTGAGTTAGTGGATTGAATATTGTTCTTCTTCTCGGCCATTTGCGAAACAATTTTCTATGTTGGATCTTCTCTGCTGGACGTTCATCGGTAGATACCAGAAATAGCCGAAATACGTAATATCGTTTTCGATATCGATATTTAGGTTTCGATATTCGATACCGATATTTGGTCCGATATATCGATTTATAATATCGCTCAACACTATTTGAGTCATATCCAGTATTTTGTATCGATAATGGTCCTATCCACATCAGTTGGGGGGAGGGGTCCTGCAAGATGGTTTTTCAATAGCCCATACACAATACAGCCATTTTTGATATGATTATTTTTTACATTTTAAAGCGAATACGGTTAAAATGAGTAATTTCGCCTGGGCATGGTTTCGGTATCAGAACAGCATAATGCCACAGTTGGTTAGAATAATAAAAACAATTATAGAATTTAGCAGGAATTGATACGGCATAAAATGAAATTTTTCTCCTTAATAGCAGTTTTGAATAAAGCGAAATCATAGTATTTCAAAATAACCTAGAGGGCATGGCACCCAATCTGTGAACGCCCGAAATCACTCCAGAAAATTAAGTTGCTAACTTCGCTCTCAAAGTAACGCCGACACTATGGGTGGTCCAAAACTATCAACCCATGGGTATACAACCCATCAAGAAATAAGGTAAGTTCCTTTAACAGCTTACTTTACTCTATTACCGACATAACTCTATTACCGACTTTTAGATGACCCCATACATCCGGAAAGAACCGTGAAATCTCTTTATAAGAAAACCCCCCAGGATACTGAGAAAAACATATTCAAACAAAGATTTATCATCTCAGGTTCACACAGGGGTTTTGAAATAATTGAGTTTACGAAATTACTCACTTTGGATGAAGATAGCCAAATTTCACTGGGATTAGAGGGATTGCATTTTTAAGGGCAAAAACAGGTCGGAAGTTAATTTTTTATAGAAAAACTAGAATATCGAATGATTGGTCTTAGAAAAAAAAGACCTCAGACGAAATAGATAGCAATCAGCCTATACTGTGATCATGTTTCCAACATAAAGTTTTAATAACTACAGATGCAGCTAGCCAGTTACTTGCATTTGTGTTCGACGCAATTTCTAAAAAAAAAAGTTTCAGGCTGATTCAAAGCTATGACTATTTGTATTTTAGGTCTAAGCTGGCTTCTTAAAAAAAAGAAGAGAAGGCTTTAATGAATATCAAACTGTAAAGCCAGGGCCGTATCTAGGATTTTTTCGAGGTGGGGTGGGGGCTACAAAGGAATATTTCCCGGGGGAGGGTACAAAAAACTTAACAAGACGCGTCAAAAGTTTGTTTGTATCCATTTCTGTTAGTTTTTTAAGAGTCGGAAAAACATTTCGGGGGTGGGGGGGGTCAAACCCCTACCTACCCCCTGGATACGGCCTTCCGTAAAGCATCTTAGCGCTGAAAAAAAAATTGCTAAACTTAAATTGCTTGAGCTAGGTCATCAAGACTGAAGAACATCAAATTATCAAAAAATTGCATTTTCATTTTGAATTCTAGCCAGACATGTTATATCCCATAGATTTTCGCCGTTAAATGAACTTCAAGAGAACAAAGAGAACAAACGTACTGTTTTCAGTTCTAGTTCGAGCATGTCTGGAAAACATTCAGACCCAGTTTCGGCTTCTAGTAGAGACTTTCAATAGAATAAAAACTCTTCGAGATATTCAAATCACTCGATTGGTGACCACCATGGCTAAAATTACTATTAGGCTATTGAGCTAGTCCACAGGTAATTGGGTATCAACTAAGACGGATATATTACATTTTGTAACAGGCTCGTCGAACTAATTCATTACCAAGGGCTGTAGTAGACATTAAAGTGGTTAAAGACTGCAGTGTGAAGTACTGTATAAACACTTTTAAAGAATGCTTTCATAACCAAATGCATAAACAGTAAAAACAAGAAGCGCTTGTCTGTTAAACGGAACAAACTCAAGAAGTGACGTTACGTTAATTCTAATGAAATATACCGAAACATAATGATAATGTAGTGCTATAGAAAGAAAATTCTGGAAACTACGACAAAGAATTATGGAAAGCAGACCGCGCAGAACACATCACATTAAATACCAGACTAAATTTAACCTAACCCCTAACCACCTCTATATATTAAATATTAATTGAAATATACCTACATCGTAGTTTTTTACTCAAAATAGCAAATCATAACCGATTCCAGAGAGGCAGACCGGTTTTGTCAGATCTTAGACAGCTTAATTCTTGAGTGTGTTCCGTTTAACAGACAAGTACCAAATAAGATATTTCTTGCTACACAGAAAAATTTAAATTTTAAGACTAAAAATTAAAGCTTGGAGTGGCAATGATATATCTTGCAATTACTCAAGAATCTATACAACGCCGTCATCTTCAATGTGAACATAAAGCATAAGTTACTGACAAGTTTTTATGGCATCCTACTTATCCCATTCTATCACACTTTCTAGGGCTATAGTTAGAGAAAGGTTGGGATGGCTATGACACATTTTGAGGATGAATGATTGCCAAAGATCGTTCTTCTCGGCCATCCACCCAGGGCCAAACGAAAGCAGGTCTTCCCCGAATGGGATGGGAAGATGTTGAAAGGAAGGATTAGGAATCCTTGGGGAAGGTAGAGGGGTAAAGAGGGGAGCTTTGAATAGATTGGGATGGAGGAGGAGTTTGAGCAGCTGTGTCGGCCTCAGGCGGTTTGTTGGTGCAATGAGTTGTTAGAAATAGTAGTAATTTTAAGATATCACCTTCTCATGCTTACATTTTATCGCATTATATTTCATTTATCTTGATAAAAGCATTTTATTTTCCAGCGTATTTTATATAAAAGCGCTTCTTTTTATATTCTAATTTTCTCTTTGGTAAATCTTAAAATCAATTTTGGTCCTTCGAAATAACACATATTTGAATATTCAAGAACCATTCAAGACTCAACAAATCAAGACCAAAGCTTCTCAGTAAGTTGGATTCTGAAATCACCAGTCTACGTCGTTCATACCTTCAAAAACACCAATAGCCATATACCAATAGCAATAGATAGTAGGAATAGATCTATGTAAAATAAAAAAAACATAAATTTTTTATAATCTTTAACTTGACAAGCTTCATCTAATCTAATGGGGAAATAGTTTTCCCAAAAATCACCAATTTCCCTAGGTGTTTTCTTATGTCCATCAAAGCCTTTTAACTGAAACTTTTAAACCATTAAAACCTTTCAACTTGGCATTTATTCTCTAAGATAACTTTGACTTACTCTTTTCATAAAATCCTCCAAAGAAGCAAAGGGAAACCCATTTGTCCCAGGAAAATCTTTCATTAAGTCCACCATGCGAGCTGGATGAAGATTGGTCCACTTTACATTTGGTCCAATTAACCTACAAAAATTACTAACCATTATTGCTTTTTTTTATTTAACAGTCAAATTAACTCCGGCCGGGCAACTACTGATTGCAATTGTTCCAAATAACCAAGAAAATTTAAAACTATCATTCAGAACGGTCAACTTCAAATAGCATATATTCTGCTGTCATAGGACAAACACAACATGTTAAGAAACAGGAACTAACTTTTTTGGCAAATTATTTGAATATACCTCCGCATGATTCAGTTTATGTGTATTGGCAAGAAAAAGGACATCAATGACGTCAATATAGCAAAAATTCTCCACTAACAGAGTAAATGGCAGACTTATTGCATATCAAAACCAAAGTTAAGTCTCAAGCTAGTACAACCTGAAGAAGCAACGTGACGTAACATGTGTTGTTAGTTCCGTCAACCGCTAATCAAGCAAAGTAATTATTACCCTCATTAGCAGCAAATAATGGGGCTTATTATTATTATTGTTTCAAAAATTACATCAGCTTTTATCCAACATTTTTTCTTACTCTAATTCATGTATTTTTCCATTGAAGATGGCAAAGCAAAAACAATTATAATAATTAGTATCTGTAACATAAATTAAAAAAAGAACAACAACGAAAATGACGGATATACGACTAACATGTATTTAAATGGGTCATCTGTGGCTATTATGACCTGAAAACACTAATGACGGTCAATAAATACTATATAGGCTAAGTTTTTTTTCCGGTGTTTTTCCATGACCATTCGGGACTGTTAGGCAGCAGGTACGATTTTCTTTTTCTTGACATATATAGAATTTTTTTTTTATGATCATTTGTGACTCTTAGACAAATAACAATGACAATCACACCTCTGCAGAGCGATCCCTTTCTCTGGACATTAGTCCAAAGGAACCCTCTAAAAATGAAAAAAAAATAGCCTACGAAGTACTTTTACCATTTAGTCCCCCTCCCAGAAAAAAAATAACCTGATCCCCTCCCCAAGGGATGTCCTTGTGTGCGCTGATGTTAATGACCCATATTCTATATAAGCACTTACAGCTGCATGGTTAACGTCGTCTATAGGCCCGTCATAGACTGAGCCTTTAACCTAGGCATGAAATGAAACGCGATTTCAGATCGCATTCTAGTAAAGAGCGAACATCAGCCTATTCTAGGCGTTTTCCCCCGCGGAAAATCCCCCTATTTTGAGATAGCCATTTTGTTCAATATATTCCAAAGGTCAAAAACTGTCCATCCAGGTTAGACACCCCCCCTTCGAGCCCCCGGGGCTAGGGTTGTAAGCCATGCAAGTTGCCTATTGTTAAGATATAAGGTTTTTATGGGAAGGGTGATCGTATAAACTTGAAGCACCCTTTTGTGGGGGCAAATACCTCAAAGAGTGCATTTTAATGCACTAAACATCCTAACTCTCATTGAGCATTCAGGTAAATGCATAATTAGTTCTAAGGAAGGGATGGAGGTAGAAATTGATATTTAACCCCTCTTGATTTCTGGGAATATTTCTTGCCCACACTGTTATTATGAAAGTATAGATGAACATTAAACACCCAAATTATCGGAATTTATTCCGTATAGGAGGGGGGTTGTCCCTTCCTCATCCCTAGCCTCCCCCTTGTGGTGGTAGAAACTTAGGAGGATGCTTATTTGATCGGAAATTGAGACTTCTAGTCCGAGAGGTCCCTATTTTGGACTTTCTCTGTGGCTGCTCAATCTTGTGGCTGCTACCTCCCGGGAAGTTATGATGTTGGTAGACTCCAGGATGAGAATTTGAGAGAAACTTTCCAGGAACAGTTGAATACTAATCTGGAGAGTTTAAAATTTGACAATATGGAAGATGGATGGAATAATTTTAGGAAAACAATTTGTGAAGTTGCTGATGGTGCATTAGGGAAGAAAGCTAGAACTGCAGCTAAGAATATTAGTGAAAAGGCTTTATGTTTAATAGAAAGAAGAAAGGACTTGTACAAGAATTATATGAGTGATAGATTGTATGAAAACAAAATAAATGTAAAGAAAGTGGAGAAAGCATTAAAATATGAACTAAGAAGGTGTGAAGTGGAGGCCATGGATAAAATTGCCGAGGATCTGGAAGATGCAGCTAGACGGCATAATAGTCAAATATTGTACTGGTACGTTAAAAAATTGAGAGGGAGTAGTCAATTCGGACTTGTCCCAGTTAAAGATAGGAATGGGGTCGCAATAAGCGATAAGGAAAAAACTAAAGAGAGATGGGCTGAACATTTTGAGAACTTGCTTAACCGAGATAGAGTTGCAGGAAAAAATATAGAGGAAAAAGAAAAAGTTTGTGATACCTTGGACTTCAAGGAAGATCAGTTTTGTGAGGAGGAGTTAGCAACAGCACTAAAAGGATTAAAGAATAATAAGGCTCCAGGTGCTGATAGGGGGGTAAATGAGCTTCTTAAATGTGGTGGCTCTGAGGTTAGAAATAAGTTACTGAAGATTATGAATATGATTTTTGAAAAAGGGGAAGTACGTAACGATTTTAGGAAAACCTTAATTAAGCCACTTTATAAGAAAGGTGATAAAAGTGACTGTGATAAATATCGAGGCATTAGTCTGGTCTCTGTAGGTAGCAAATTACTTAGTAATATGATACTTTTTAGACTGAGAGATGCCATAGACAAAGTTTTAAGAGAAGAGCAGTGCGGTTTTAGAAAAGGTAGTGGATGTGTCGACCAAATTTTCACTCTTAGGCTAATAATTGAGAGGTGCCTGAGTTTTCAAACACCTTTGGTCCTCAGTTTTATAGATCATGAGCAAGCGTTCGATTCTGTTGATAGAAGAGCTTTAGTAAAGGTTTTATCCTTGTATGGTATACCAGACAAATACATTAAAGTGACTAGTGTTATATACGAGAATAACACTGCTGCGGTTAAGGTAGGAAATGAGGTTAGCAGCTGGTTTTGCATTAAATCAGGATTTAAGCAGGATTGTATTCTATCCCCCTTTATAAGGATTATTTTGATGGACTTTGTTTTAAGGAGCACAGGAAAGGCAATGGGAGACCACGGAATCAAATGGGGAGGAAAGTCTCCTGGACTTGGATTATGCTGATGATTTAAGCATCCTAGATGAACGTGTGAGCAAAATGAATGAAGTTTTACAGGTTTTGCTAGCTCGGGGTGCTAGAACTGGTTTGAAAATTAATGTTAGGAAGACAAAGTCACTAAGGATAGGAATAAGTGAAGATGGAAAGGTGATGTTGGGTAATGTAAAGATTGATCAGGTGGACAGCTTAATTTACCTTGGTAGTATTATTAGTAAAGATGGTGGGAGCAGTGAAGATGTTAAAAATAGAATAGCCAAGGCTCAGGGTGTTTTTTCATAGTTAAAAAAAAGTCTGGAAGAATAGGAAGATAAGTCTGCAAACCAAGATTAGAATGTTAGAAGCTACAGTGATGACAGTGGTCAAATATGGCTCTGAAGCATGGACGCTCCGAAAAGCGGATGAAGATTTGCTAGATGTTTTGCAGAGAAATTGCTTAAGGATTGTTCTGGGTACCCGGTTGACTGGCCGTATTTCAAACAATAGGCTATACGAAAAATGTGGTTCAATACCGCTCTCTAGGGCTATAATGAAAGAAAGGTTGAGGTTGTTAGGGCACGTTGTGCGGAGGAAGGATGACAGATTGCCAAAGATTGTTCCTTTCGGCCAACCATCTAGGGCTAAACGGAAAGCAGGTCGTCATCTTCTGGGGTGGGAGGAAGTCACAAAGAAAATTGCAAAGGAAACGGGAACTTCGTGTGCGAGTGTAAAAAGCGAGGCTTTGAATAGATTGAGGTGGAAGAGGAGTACGCGTAGCTTTATTGGTTACAGTCGGCTTTATGTTGCGGTGAGTTGTTAGTAGTAGTAGCTCAATCTTGCCTGTGGGGAAATTATCCAGGGGGAATTTCCCGCGGGGGATATTTTCAGAGGGGAAGCGCCAGCTCCCCATCAGCCCATAGTAGCAAACATAATATTTTCCTTATGATTTTGCTGAAAATGTTCAGTAAAAAAAAAAAGGTTGAAAATGGCACGAAAAAAATTCTTACTAGGATTCAATTCTATAATACATATTTTTTCCATCAGAAAGAGATTCCCTAATATATTCAAAAGATCACGGAAAACCTAGAAACCCGTCAAATCGAAATAAACAATTCATCAGAACGGTCAGGATCGGCAATTCTACATTTTATAATTCCTCTTCAAAAATTAAATAGAATCGTATTTTTAGCATAGCAACATTTCCTTATTCTTTCAGAAGCACTAGTAGCCCACTGGATTGTCTTCAAGTGGTGATTAAGGGCTTATTCGTTTTTTTTTGTTTTTTTTTTAATTGGGCCTTATCATCTAATATCTGATGATGCCAACGGGTAGGATACAATAGGGATACAATATCCAGTCAGCTAACCCATCTTGGTGCCAGATCTGTTCGGGTAGAATCTACTTCAGGGTGTCATCTGTGGGATGGATAGGGGACTAGAAGGCTGAATAGACTCTCTTTGGATTCATCTTGTATTGCGAATGGAAGCAAATTGTTTGGTGTAAACCACAGTTTATATAATTATCCAGTATGATCTTTCCCTATCTCACCCATTATAAAAACCCGGACCAAGGTGCGAGTGCTCCAGAGAACGTTTTTGCAGATAGAAACATAGGCGGCATCAGATCTTTTCACGGGTAGACAAGTCAGACTGTGATCTAATCGGAAACAAGTGGAAACCCGCTATTACGAATAATGCACTTTGTTGGAAACAATCGGAAACAGACTAACCCGCTAATGCAGAAAGAAGTGGGAGGAGCTTTTTGTTCGCACCTAGAACGAAGACCAGAAATGATCTGCGATAAGCTTACTGGATAATTATATGAACTGTGGTGTAAACACAGTCCCAGATAAGCTAGTTTTCAGCTCCTTGGCCCCTTGACGTAATTAGACATAGCCCATCCTTCACTCGGGGCACTTCCCCTGCTCAAGAAGCACTATCAAATTGTAATCACTGCGTGAGGATATTTTTTGTTCGTTGTAAGTTTTAACGTTGCTCTTAATTCGTTTTTGAAAGAAACTCTTTTCTTTGCATTGACTGGCATTTAACCATATCGTTTGTATGCGATAATTCTTGATACCAAGCCGTATTCCAAATATTCTATATTAAAAAAAATACTATAGCAAGTTCATCATCTTCTTTACCTCAGAACAAATTAACGAATGTTCGATTCATATCCAAAATGATAATGAAACTACCATGAGGGTACATAAATGGAATCCAGGAGAAGGATGCTAACAATTGGTTTACCTGTGGTTCATAATCAATTAAAGGGATCTGGGGAAGAGGTTTCCTGCTGACTGGAGATTACTCGAAATAGATTAAAATGCGGAATGCAGAAATCATTTGTCTTAACAAAACAATCGTTCGAATGTATACAACAGTCTATATTGAGCACCCATACCCCCTAACACCGTCAGTGTAATCAATCGAATCAGCTACTTGGGTGGGCTAAAACCTAATCTATCCCCGAAATTTGAGATAGGACGCACATAAAATGTAAATTTGGGAGCACTGTTCAGCTTGCCAAGGAACAAATTTACAAATAGCAAAACTAGCACTGGGCTATTATTTATTCGAAGTAAGATGCTAATGGGACATTTCCGGAAATGAGCAATAATTGGGCCGGTTTTTTTAATGCAGGAACTTGTATTCCAAATTTGATGGTTTTATTTTATAAAAAAAAATTATTCAGAATTTTATAGGATTTCTTTTTTCCATTCGACCAAATGAAAGTTGCGTGCACTTTTTAAAGATTTATTACCCATGGGCAATGCTATTACCTGTCACATTCATTTGCCTTGGCACCTCGTTTCTATACAATAAAAGCAAAATAATGTTGATAAAAGGGGATAGATAGGGGGAAGAGCAGTAAGAAGACATTTTTCCTGAAGCAATGTCCTTAAGACTCTAATAGTAGTAATAAAAAAGAAAGCTGTTCATTAAGAGCTTTGACTTTCGAGTTTTCATGAAGAGAAAATAAATGGTTATTTAAAGGTTAGAGCTCTTATTGTCAGGGGTGAAACAAGTTCTTCCAAGAGAAGGCCCTAACAAGAGAAGAAAATCTTGAGACATCCAAGATCCTAATCCAGGTCCAAAAATCACATTTAACATTTAGAAATGATTTAAATTAGCTTGTGCATCCAAACATGATTGTAAATATTTGTTTTCCAAACTCTAGAAAGGATAAACAAAGCCAAAAATTCGGCCAGTGACATATGGTCGTCCTAAAATTGGAACTTGATCGACATTAATTCTGGTTAAATGTCGCTCATAGTCTCTATCCAGCGGTTCTGGAAGCATTAGAATATTCAGCTTGATTGTTTTTAGTTGAATTGTAATGTTGCATTTATAACTCTTATTGGGTACTTTTTAAATCCTTTCCCAACAATTAGCTAGTAGGGTTCACATTACCTAGCTACCGTAGTTAGTATTAAACAGTTTGAAATACACATCTCTAGGAACTCAAATTTTGCTTGAGGATTTTAATGAAGTCATCTACTATGCCTACTTAATATACGATTCTAATTGAGTTACAACCTTCCTATGAAGAAAACGTCTATTTGCTTCTTAACTGTCCTTCTAAGCATAAACATGTTTACTCAAGAAACTGCAATGAGTATTCCAAAGAAGTTATCACCATGCCCAATTATGACTCGCCTTCATCTTATAGTACAAGAAGGTAATTGACGCGACCTAATACAGTCAAACTAAATAGAATTAAATAGAACTAAAAAGAACTAAACTAAATAGGGAGTAGCGAGAATAAAAGATTTTGTTAACATATTATAAATATAACAGTTGCAACATATCCTGGCATTGTAAACTATATAATAATAAATGAAGTTTCTCTGAAGAAAACTAATTATTTTACCTAAAAGTAGAAGTGACTTACGGTATTGCAACTGGATATTCTGGACCTAGAAGCTTAGACCCTTCCCAAAAGCAGTCAAGTGGAGTGATAAATGTGCAAGGAGATATGTTCTCGAATATCTGATCCAAAAAAGGAGAATCAAACAATGGAAAGTTAGTTGCGACACATAAATCTTTCAGTCTCCAAGTTCTGTAAAAGAAAAAAATATATTATAGAACTTTTTGTGTAGGACTCAGCACCAGCCAAAACAATTAGCCAAAATACATCTGGGAACTCGTAGGTTCCCAGTTAAGCGACAAGATTTACAGAAATTAAGTCTAGCCTTTATTTGTATTTTGAGGGATATGCTCCTACTTACTTCATAGCAATTTTTCCGTTCGACTGGGAACATTAATTTTTTTTCAAAGAAAGTAGTCCTTAGTGGGAAACTAATGTTGCACTGAAACATAAGATGACTTACGGAGAAGCATATGAAAAAAATGAAACATATTTCCCATTTACATTAATATCTGGTGTACAAATGTTCCAAATACTGTCAAAACTTCCAGGCCCGCTCATATTTATGATGATAACGTTACTCTTTTCGTTTAATAATTTTTTTTTTTATTTTTTTTTTAGTAAATAAAGTATCTCTTGACAAAAAACCTACATTTCAATACAGGAAATCGATTAAATCCCGCGAGTAGATTCTCCAGTCAAAAAAAAAAATTCCTTTTCAAGAACCAGAAGCTTAAGTCTTATCCTAATCTAACTTTATCGGATTACATCACGACGTAAGCTCTTTTATGACTGTTCGCCTGGTCAATTTTCAAAGGGGTGTACTATATCCCTTTGAAAAACACCTGCTTGGGAATGATTAGGCTATGAATATCTATAGAATTCTGAACAAAAGCAGTAGAATAGCTCCTGTTACAGTTAGTTTTCATCACGGAAGACTGCGCTGCATGTCATCAAGATACATGTTCACAATATTAAATGAAACAAATTCTCGTCTCTTAAACCAAAGGGGATACCTTTCCCTTCTATAAAAATTGGTTGTGCCCCCATGAGCTTCTCAAGGGTCTTAATCCACTGTCCACGTTTATAATAAAAATTTTACTTGATAAAACTTAAAATAACCCATGCGAATGGGGGGATGGGACACATGATTATCTTCCCAAAAAAACATATAGATACTTTAGGCTATAATAGCTCTTGTCATTCCTTGTATTTTCTCGTTTAATTCAATTTTCCCTTCTTTTTAAATTGCTCCCTCCCCCCCCCCCTATTAAGTTCCTGCGCGTATACCTGATTGGGACACAGAGAGACAGAGAGAAAGAGAAAGAGACAGAGACGTATGATTCTACTGTTGTCTTGTTTTCCAATTTTCCATGTCTTTTCAGTGGTTTGTGCTGAAGTTTTTGTGTAATACATATTTGATTGGGTTCTGCTGAAAATCAGATTAAGATGTCGAGTTGGTATTTTTATGTTGATTAAGATCGTGATGTTGATTTTGTTCCGGTTTTTTGTAGGGATGTATAACTTCTTGGATGAGACACACCTTAAGGGGTAAACTCAAATAATTTAATCATCAATATTAAACCCTCTTTCAATACAAGAGTCGTTTCGATACCAGGCAAGCGCACAATAATTTGTTTGGAGGGGGATTCGAATTTCGAAACAGATAAAAAACCGGCGAATTGTGTGAATAGTGTAAAAACTAAAAAAAGATGCACAAGAACCAGATTGTGCACGAAAATTTTTAGAAAAATCTCTTTTGACGTTGTTCATTGCATCCACGAAATGTATGGCTATTCACAACCAAAAACGCGCAAAACTAACCATATTTCAAATACAACAGTCTTTTATAAATAAACCAACAAAATTAGGATTATCCGAGGAACCTAGAATTGTCTAGAGCACTATATATAAATATAATAGCCTACAGTAGAATCATTCCCTATATCAACCATTATACAAAGCCGGACCGAGATGCAAGTGTTCCGGATAACGGTTAAACAAGTATAAACATAAGCGACACTAGATTTTTACAAGGGTAGACAAATCAGATTTCACTTGAACGCGAAACTTGGCTTCACTTTTGTACCACTAAATTTTAAAGAATCTAATTTTAAATTAACTTATAATTTTAAATGCAAAAATCGGTAATTAGTAGTACAATGTTATGATTATATGTTTTTAGAAATTACAAGTAGGTTTCAAAGGCATTTTGAGAAAGTTTCTGTGAAAATACGTGTTCCTCCCGAATGGGAGAAGCTGCTTGTACGCGCCGAGAATGTAGTAGCCAAAAATCTACATTATTTATATACAGTGGTCTAGAGTAACCAAAACACACGTAGAAATAACGAGAAGTAGGAAGCATCAGAAGTCATGATGACACTCGTATAGTTGCAAATTTTGCTTACCCAACTATAGTTTTTCGTCGGTTGCGCACGCCACTGAATAATAAGTTTCTAGTCTTTGGTCGTGACTCTTTTGGTACTAAAAATACGTTGAGGATAATAAATTTAAATTTACACCTTTGTTTCATATTTCAATTCTGATCTAAAATGACTATCGGGCGGCAAAAGTGGTAAAAGGAAATAGAGCAAACATTTTCACCATGAATTCATAACCCAAATTCAGAAGAACTTTTAAATTCAAGTTGGAGGGTATCGAACCAAAACTGAGCATATTTTATCGCTGCGATTTCGACAAAAGAATTTTCCTAAATTTTTACAAACGAAATTTCGGGGAAAGCTTACCAAGAGTCATAAATCATTCTATTGCACTAGCGTACAAATTTGGAGGGCTTTTGACTAAAACCTAGATTCAATTTTTTTTAAATAGAACTTTTCTTGACTTTTTGCTGCAAGCTTTAAGGGAACATTTCAGTTTAAGGAGAACAGAAGATACAAAATTTTGGCAGATATATGAAAATTTGTAAAAGAAATTGCGTAAAAATTCTAACATTAATACTGAAAACACCAAAATGGAACACTTCTACCACTGTTGGTAACGGTCTCAGCTAGACTTTTGATTTAGACATCCCACAAAGGCCATGACTTGAATATTAAACCGGGTAAAATAAGACATAAAAGTCAACCGATTGAATTTATGATAGAGCTCGGCGGTAAGAAGTTAAAGACCATACGAAGGTACAAAATAGCTGATTTTCAGGTTGTAACTTTTTCACTCGAGTTTTAATAGACAATTAGTGTAAGCAACTATTTCTGATACTCAGTGAAATGAATACGGTCAATTTTTAAATTGGCTTGATTCTAAATTATTAAAAGCATTTGCCTAAGTCATGGTATAGATGAAAAGAAAAGTTTCAGTAAAGCGAACATGGTATTGATTTCAGCGGCATAAAAGCTGTAAAAACAGAAGAAAGAAGGAACTTGAACAGTGTCAAACTATCGCGTGAGGAAGAATCGCCATTTGAACTGATTCCGAAATAGCAACTATTATTTCGATTAGTCTTAATGTTAAAATTTATTGCGAATTCATGAAAAACAGGGACATCGGTCCAGCCGGTTATAAACGTAGGCCTACTACAAATCTTACACGAAGATGGGAAAATACATAGTATCTCCAAGAACAAACTAGGAAAACTTCTTCTGTAGAGTGTGTAGTAAAAGCCGATAGTACCTCAAATTTGTCGACACAACCAGACAAAGATAATGCTTGGAAATCGTTCTCATTTTCATAATAGTTCTCCCTTGTTTGTCGCGTATTTGCCTGTTTCTGGGTTCTGAATGTTCTGATAGAATTGCACTCTCGCCTAAAATCATTCATGCACGCGCACTTGCCTAAGACATTTCCCCTCTCCATACAATCACAATAAAGGAAAATTCTTAACATATTATATAAAATAGTAAGGATAAAGATTATGAATCCAGAAAAAGAGTGGTAAACAAGAAAATTAAACATAATCAATCTACTTACATATCAAAAAGGTCCACTGATACCGCAATAGCAGCTTGCAATACTTTGAGATGAATTAAAAATGCATCGCGATTTAGCAGGGAAGCTCCTTCTTCTTTGGGAGTTTGAATTATAACATGGTAAATTTCACCTGCTCCTTCACCCAGTATCTTCTTGGTGTAGGCCATTTCTTTTTCGAGACGACCACCTTCTAAAAAAACAATGAAATATAACAAGCTATAGAATATAACAGGCCGCTACATTCGAGGGGGGAGGCTTTGGCGCTATGCCCTCTCCCAGCATCTCAAGAGGTTCATGACTTTTCTTATAGGCCTAACGACTACTATTTTTTTTTTTTTTATTATTTTTTTTTTTTGGTAATTCTAAGCTATTGTATGATTCAAGGAATTTTAACAAGAAAAAAAAATACCATACACAAAAAAAGTAAAATGTTTGCCTTGCAAAAGGTAAAACATTTTATAAACAACTAATTCACAGCAACAAAGAAGGGTAAGCAAAATACCGGATGGCTGGCCCGGACTCTCCACTGTACTTCCTTGTTGAAAGGCCATGAAACAGAGTGCATTCTACATTACAATGTGAGATTTGAGAAAGTTTATCCCTAGAGAAACCATCCAACAGACGAAACTGAAATATGAGGTTGGCAGAAAGCATCTAAACCAAAAACAATAAATAGTAAGCTATAGTTTAATATTTTATTTTTAATTGATATAAATCAAAATGTGAAATTTCAGAAAGCTATTAAATTCTTGCATCAAGAAAGTTTAAATTTGAACCCACTGAAAAGTTGGAGCAGATATCTTTCGGTACAGAACACGGAAAACAGTGCAACTTCGAAACTCTTTCAAAACGCACTACCACTCTAGCCTCCGGAAACAGACCCAGGTTTTATCCTTTCTTTTTTTTACTCCACAATTTTCACATATAGCACGCCCTATTTATTTTACATTCCTTAGATACATCATTAATTTTTAAAAAAATAAGGAGTAGAAGTCTCGAAAAATCTTTGGTCATCGAAGATAAGGCATCCTATCTTGAAAACCAGTAGCAGGTAATCGTCAAAAATGCTGACTGTATATATAAATTAGCAAATACATGCAAGTCTCTCCCTATTATACACGTGGCCGACACAGGTAATCAAATTAACGCAAAAAATAACAAACTTTTACACTGAGGTCGAACCAATTATCTCACAGGCAGTAAATGATGCACCCAGACTATTATCATTCTGACAAATAAAAAAGAACATTTGTTGACAATTATACTGGAGAAAGTTTGTGTCTTTGAATCTGATTACAAATGAACATGGTATTAATTAACAAAACAAAGGTACAACCCTAGATTTCTTCCTCTTTCTCTTCAAAGTCGGCCAAGCCTTTTTTAAGACTTCTAAAATCAAATATACTAAGCAAAAAAACTGAAGTTTTGAATAACTATGTTTTGAAGTTATCGGAATATAATGAAGCTTGTGCATGGACTCGTGTCTGCACACAACAATTCGACAAAGGTAAAACGGGGCGGATTTCCAATGCTACCTTTTCTTCGCATGGATTCTTTTGGTTCCATTACGATCACTTTTAAACTGCATCCAAAATTTAACAGATATGGAACTTCTTCGTACACTGCTAGTTTCTCCTAGGTATATCCCATTATGGTTCGGAAGCTCGAATATTTCAAGAATTGTAGAATGTTTGAAATTAGTGAGTCCCAAGGTTATGAAAAGTGGAAGGGGTACATACGGGGAGAATATGCAATATTTCATATGATGAATAGTGAAGGCCCATAAAAACTTTTCTATTTAACTTTGATGGAATCCAGTGGACATTGCCAGTCATGAGTCAACCCAAAAATCTCACATCCCTTAGTTCTATGACTATACCTTAGTTCTGCCCTGGGATGGCTTATAGACTATCTATCGACAAGTGAAATGACATCATTTTTTATACAATTCTGAAAAAGGCCTATGCCAGCTTTACCTCTCACTCAGACTATCTGTCTTGGCTTTTCTCCAATTAGCCATGGCTTGATTTCTACGTGATTTTAATTCAAAGACTAGTTTTGTCAAGAAAACGAAGTCAATATAGAAGTCGAAGCCCATGTTGGAGACCTCTCTCTTTTTTGTAAATTCTTCTCAAGTAAGGTTTTGAGTAACAGTATAACTATACGATCAACTACAGTCCTGAAAACAGGGGGATGGGGCGTAAATTGTGCACTTATTTGACGAATTATGCAGAAAATACAAGAAATTATATTACTAGACTTCGGGAGGAGGCATCCATATATATATATATATATATATATATATATATATATATATATATATATATATATATATATATATATATATATATATATATATATATATATAAAATCTTTTTGGATGAGGCAGCAGTTGTGCTTATTGTGAAGATGCTTCACAGTGCTGATTTATAATAGAGAATTTTCCCAGAGGGGTCTAACTATGAAAAGGGCTAATTTTTAGGGAACTATTTTACAATTTTACTAGGCCAGGTCCTATACCAGGGGCATGCACCCCTTCAAAATTACAAGTTGATTTGAGACGTATTTGTACCTAAAATGGCAGAAACTCGAAGCCTTAGTTTTATCTAAAATGTAACAAATAACCCGAGTCTTTTGCTTACTTAAGCAAAAATGAATTTTCCAAAGGCGAGGGGGGTGATATTTCATAAATATCTTACGGCATTTAAGCAGAAAATAATCTAGGATTACTGTAGACGTAATGTTTTTGATTCGTCATTACGTTTAAATAAAAGTCACGTTATAGGGATTGCCTATATAATCTTTCTGTCGTTATGATTGTATCCAATCTTTTAAGGCATTAAATAAAAAAAGCAAGTTTTTTTTAACAGAAAGTAAGGAACGACGTTAAAACTTAAAACGAACAGAAATTATTCCGTATATGAAAGGGGCTGTCCCCTCCTCAACGCCTCGCTCTTTACGCTAAAGTTTGACTTTCTCCCAACTCTATTTTTTTTTTTTACAATGAAAAATTTTAGCGTAAAGAGCGAGGCGATGAGGAGTGGACAGCCCCTTTCACATACGGACTAATTTCTGTTCGTTTTAAGTTTTAACGTCATTCCTTACTTTCTGTTAAAAAAAACTTGTTTTTTTATTTAATTTTTGAACGTTTTTGAATTAATGCAGGTTTTGATTTTGGCTCACCGTACAAGAATAATTAAAGCAAAATTTGTGTATTAATTTTACTTTTAGTTGGTTAAGTGGCATTCTTGAAACTTTTCTAATTTTATTTACCAACATTTTTATTACTAATAAATATACGTAACTTACGAATTAACTTACGTAACGATCTTCTATATTCATATATTTTTAATACGTATATTAGGGGGCTCGCCCCCTAGGCAATACCTCGCTCTTTAAGCTAAAGTTCGAATTTCGTTCCAATTCTTTAAAAATGACCCCTTAATCACAGTAGAGTTGGCCTTATGGATTTGCTTGAAGCTATAGGAAAACATTTCTATAGAAGCTCTACACCTTTTCAAAGAGTGTGAGTAGCCCCTCGCATCTAGGTAATACTTCTATAGAAGCTCTACACCTTTTCCAAGAGTGTGAGTAGCCCCTCGCATCTAGGTAATACTTCTATAGAAGCTCTACACCTTTTCAAAGAGATTCAGAGCCGTAGATTTCTATTTCATGATATACAAGTTTTTTTTTTATGTTAAATCCGTGTTAATTCATCTTTTATGTTTCTTTTAGGTTTTTTTTTTTAAAAACTTGTCTTTTAAGTAATTTTTTTTCCTTACTTTAAATATGCAGGCTTTGTAAATGTTTAGGAAATCCGTGTTTTTAATTTATGGGCGAATTTTTTTTTTGCGTACTGTTAGTTTATTAAATAACGTTTCATATAATCTTAAAAGGGACAGTGCTATAAAGAATTAACTATCTTAATTGAAAAGTAATGATAGAATGACATTGTGACTTGAAATAGCTTTACCTCGCCGATGTGGTATGTATAATCCGTAATTAACGTTTTAAAAATTTTTTACATGAACCCCGAATTGGCTTCCCAGGGGGAGGAGGGCGCTGGGTTGCATAGAGGGGGGCCGGGCCCGCGGGGGCCGTTAAAGCGGCGCCCGGGCCCCGGAGGGTGACGGGTATACCCGGTGACAGGTCCCCGGATGAGTCAAGTGCACGGGGGGTACCCCTTTTTTTTTTTCGTAAATCGGGCTCCCAGTTTTCAAAATACCTTTTTATTATGTGGCGTGGTGCATTTGGTGACTAGATATTAATAGTAATGAAATTTAGCACGGGGGTTCAGTTGTACAGGGGTTTCAGTTTTAAAGGGGTTCAGTTACATGGGGGTTCTTTGTGTTAAACAAGTAGTTTTTGTATCTTTTAAAAGAACTTTACGGGGATTGAGAGACTCAGGTTCCTAATTCCTTATGATTTTTATTTACTTTACGATCATTAAAATCTAATTTTGTTATTTAAATAATTAGTTTTTTTATATTTTAAAAGATATTTACTGGGAGTGAGAGACTCAGTTGCATAATTCAGAGTTATTTTTATTTACTTGCGGTTAATTAACAAATATATTTTTTTTTTAAATAAGTAGTTGTTTTATATTTTAAAAGATCTTTAAGGGGATTGAGAGACTCAGTTGATTAAGTCCGTGTTATTTTTATTTAAGTGATTTTAAGTAAAATAGTATGTTTAATGTTAAATAATTAGTTTTTGTATATTTTAAAAGATGTTTACTGGGATTGAGAGACTCAGTTGCCTAATTCCTTGTGATTTTTCTTTAATTGTTTGTAATTAAATACGAAATTTTTTTGTTAAAGAAGTAGTTTTTGTATCTTTTAAAAGAGCTTTCGGGGGATTGAGAGACTCAGTTGCCTAATTCCGTGTGATTTATCTATACTTGTTGGTCATTAAAAACGAATTATTTATGTTAAATATGTTGTTTTTTTATCTTTTAATAGATCTTTACGTTGATTGATAGACTCAGGTGCCTATTTCAGTTTGATTTTTCTTTACTTTATTGACAGTAAAAACTAAATATAACGGTTTTATATACACATATTTATTATTTGTAGATTAGCAGTTTTTGCATCTCTCTAAATATTCCTTATATTTGTCACGGTTGTTCAGTTGTTGATGGGTTTCAGTTATGCAGGGGTTCAGTTACATGGGGGTTCTTTGTGTTAAATAAGTAGTTTTTGTATCTTTTAAAAGAACTTTACGGGGATTGAGAGACTCAGTTGCCTAATTCCGTGTGATTTTTCTTTAATTTACTATAATTAAAAAAGAAAATTTTGAGGTATATAATTAGTTTTTGTATATTTTAATATATCTTTAATGGGATTGAGAGACTCAGTTGACTACTTCAGTGGGATTTTTTTTTACTTGATTGTAAGTAATATAGACCTGTTGGTTGTCTATTATTTTTGTGTGTATAATTTATATGTTCTTGAATGGGCAGGAGAGACTCAGGTGACTTAGTCCGTGTGATTGTTATTTACTTGATGGTCATTAAAAACTAAATTTTAATGTTAAATAAGTAGTTTTTTTAACTATTAAAAGAGCTTTACGGGGATCGAGAGACCCAGTTGCCTAAGTCCGTGTGATTTATCTTTACTTGTTGTTCAATAAAAACTAAATATTAGTGTTAAATAAGTAGTTTTTGTTTATTTTAATAGATATATACGTGGATTGAGAGACTCAGTTGCCTATTTCCGTGTTATATTTCGTTACTTGATGGTCATTAAAAACTAAATATTTCTGTTAAATAATGAGTTTTTTTATCTTTTAAAATATCTATACTTGGATTGAGAGACTCAGTTGCCTAATTACTTTTGATTGTTCTGGTCTTGATTGTCATTAAAAAATAAATTTTTTTGTTAAATAATTAGTTTTTGTATCTTTTAATAGAGCTGTACGGGGAGTGAGAGACTCAGTTTCCTAAGTCAGTGTGACTTGGCTGTCATTAAAAAAGAAATTTTTGTGTTATATAATTAGTTTTTGTATCTTTTAAAAGAGCGTTAAGGGGCTTGAGAGACTCTGTAATGCACTAGTTTTTCAGTAAAGACACTCAATATCCTAAAAGTGTTTAATTCAAACTTTTTTAGAACTTCGAAATTTTTCAACT
>NC_142804.1:37487494-37526011 GCF_049724085.1 Artemia sp. Qi Xiang Cuo
TGTGTGTGTGTGTGTGTAAGTTTTTGTGTTTGTCAGTTTGGGGATGTGTTTGTTAGTTTTCGTGTGTGTGTTTGATTAAGTTTTGTTTTGTGTGTGTGTTTGTGTGTGTTTGTTTTGGTGCGTGTTTGTGTGAGTTTTTTTTGGTGGCATTTTAAAGTTTTTGTGTGTGTGTGTGTGTGTGTGTAAGTTTTTGTGTGTGTGTATTTTTGTGCGTGTGTGTGTAAGAGTTCGTGTGTGTGTGTGTGTAAGTTTTGTGTGTGTGTGTGTGTGTAATTGTTTTCGTTCATGAAATTTTATTTGTTCAGTTCATTTATCTTTTTAATGTGTAAGTTTTGTTTGTGTGTGTGTGTAAGTTTGTGTGTGTGTGTGTGTGTAAGTTTTGGTGTGTGTGTGTAAGTTTTGGAGTGTGTGTTTAAGTTTTCTTGTGTGTGTCTGTGTGTAAGTATTTGTGTGTGTTTGTTAGTTTTTGTGCGTGTGTGTAAGTTTTTGTGTGTATGTAAGTTTTTGTGTTCATGTAAGTTTTTGTGTGCATGTAAGTTTTTGCTTGTGGGTCTAAGTTTTTGTGTTTGTGTGTTTTTGATTTTGTGTGTATAATCTTTTTTTTGTTGTTTTAATTTTTTTTTGTGTGTGTGTTAGTTTGTGTGTGTGTGTGTGTGTAATTTTTTTTGGGTGTATTTTTTTTGTTTGTTTTTGTTTATTAGTTTGTGTGTGTGTGTGTGTGTGTGTTATTTTTTGTGTTTTTATGTTTTTTTTTGTGTGTTTGAGTTTTCGTGTGTGTGTGTATTTAAGTTTTTGTGTGTGTGTGTTTGAGTTTTTTTTGTGTTCTTTTTTTAGTTTTTGTGTGTGTGTGTGTGTGTGTATGTGTTATTTTTTGTGTTATATTTTTCTGGTGTGTTTTATTTTTATTTTTGGTTTTTGTGTAAGTTTTGTGTGTGTTTGTGTTTTTAATTTTTTGTTTTCATTTAAGTTTTTGTTTTAATTTAATTTTTCTTTTGAATTTTTAATTTTTTTTGTTTGTGTGTGTGTATGTTTTTGTGTGTGTGTGTGTAAGTTTTGGAATGTGTGTGTAAGTTTTCGTGTGTGTATGTAAGTTTTCGTGTGTGTGTGTAAGTTTTTGTGTGTGTGTGTAAGTTTTTGTGGGTGTGTAAGTTTTTGTGTGCATGTATGGGGACCGGAGGAGGACCTTTGGGGCCCAGGGAGGGCGTTTGGGGATCCGGGTCCCTTGAGGATTGGGTGGTCTTTTGGGAGCCCAGTGGACCTTTGGGGACTGGGGGAGGACCTTTGGGGGCCCGGGGGACCCTTGGGGACCGGTTGGCTCTTTGGGAGCCCGGAGGCCCTTGGTGGCCCAGGGACGGACCTTTGGGGGACGGAAGAGGGCGTGTGGGGGATAATTTTTCAAAATTTGTACTTTTGAGTTTACTTTTTTTTGCGGCGCGTTCATGTGGTACATCCGGCAGTACTTACCTGTCGTTCATCCCGGTGGAACCTCCCCCGTGGCACTGACCAGACCCACGGTGCATCTCTGCGGCACCGCCTGCGGCACGTTCCGGGCCCACGGGGGCTCCGGGCGGCGGTTCGCTGGGCCGGGGGACCTTTGGGGGGCGGGGGAGGGCCTTGGGGGCCCCTGGAGGACCTTTGGGGCCCCGGGAGGGCCTTGGGGGGTCTGGGGGGCAGTTGGGGGCCTGGGGGACATTTGGGGACCGGTGGAGGGCCTTTGGGACCCCGTTGGTCCTTTGGGAGCTCGATGGGCCTTTGGGGGACCCGGGGATGTCCTTTGGGGGTCTGAGTAGGGCGTTTGGGGGGCTGGGGCTCTATGGGAGCTTGGGGGGCCTTTGAGGACCTAGCGCTTCCTTCGGGGTTGGGGGGGGGGGATCGGAACCCTTTGGGGTTGGGGTAGAGGACCTCGCAACACTGTTCAAATGAAACTTGTGTATTATAACGACCACAGAGTTTCACCCTCAAATCCTCTTCCAAAATGTCTCTAACTGTTTCGCCGAAATAATTCCATAACCTGTCTAAAACAGTTTCGCCCAAATAATCCCCAAACGTAATTCAGCGTGTTCCTTTTGTTTTTGGCATCTCTGCGCTAATGCATTTCAAATTAATAAGAAACCTGATTCCCGCGCTAAAACAATTCATCGCTAAGATGTTTCTTGGAGAGTTGTTTCCATGGCATTGTTTATTAATATCCTTTGGAGTTCGACCAAAAGAGTTGTTTCCGAGGCAAAGACATTAATGACTTTGATCTATTCCTGGAGAATCGTTTCTAGGCGAAAATTTTTAAAGTCTGACAGATGATGTCATTGGTTGATTGATCTGTTAAGAAAGGGGAATTAATTTGTTGTTTCTAAGGGGAATTATTGATTCACGATAGGTGAATTGAGGTCAACAGCACAGGTGTTCCAAATTCCTGGACGGCATAGCATTCGCTGAGAGCGTGCACTTACGACAACAACAACATCGACCTTGGAAATTTAGGTCATTGACCCCATTAACCACGTGTTCTCCCTAATGACTCTATGCCCATATATGGGGTGCAAAAAAGTTATAGGTGGCAGCAGGGGTGAGGGATCGGAGATATTATGGCCATTCTACTAGTAACAAAGAGTTGTAGCAATGAAAAAAATATTAAATTTTATGACAAATCTAAGGGCTATTATTTTCACTTCATAAAAACATTGTATAGGGCATAATAAGCCAAAGCAATGCTATCGAAAGGTTTTTTGTAAGACAAGAATTTGAACTTCTTAGAAAAACTTTATTTGGGAACTAAATTGAATTCGAGACTTTTAAACGCGATAAGACGTATATATTATGAATCAGAGAAAAAGGGGCTTTAAAATGAGCTACTAGTTAAGCAGATATGGTTTAATCCCTAAAAACAGTATCTGACCCCTTAGAATCTCCTCTGCTCTGAAGTAATTGTGTTAAAGTATTTTTAATAGTCCTTTAGGTTATAGGTGACAAAATTTGGCAACACTGTACTCAATTTGAAAGATTGGGTGATCACCGAAGGATGTTTTCTTCAAAACTTAGCAGCACTGAACATAGGGCGATGGCCACAGCGATGGACACACAGGCTGGTCTTTTACAGTGAGAGAAGTAGGCGAAACCCAAACTTTTGTTTGTGCAGATTTTTGTTTGCTTCAAGTTTGATTTGCATATTCAATTTAAGTTTCATTCGTTTTAAGATTTATTCACTCAATTATGTTAGTACCTATTGTATGTTTGTTTGCTATGATTGTTGCAACCTTCTAGTTTTAGTTATTGTAGGTTTCTATTTCTTCTGATCTTATGTTTAATATGGCATTTACTTTTCTTTAGAAAGCTTCTTTTTTGGAAAGTTTTTTTTTAATTAATATATACAAAAAGTATATGCACCAACGTACAAGCAGGATGACAAAAGGGCAATAAAGATATGTGTAGCCTACGGAAAACAAGATAATAAAGATTTGTGTATGCAAAACAAGGTAATAAAGATTTTTGTGTGCAAAAAGGGTAAAAAATATGTGTGAAGGTCAAGTTCACATCCTATAGTAAAAAAATTAAAGCTTTTTGTTGGAGGTTACAAATGGGGAAGGAATAGGCCAAAAGATAATTTCTAATCTGCGTGAAGTTTTATTTATGAATCCTTGGATAAATAAAACCCCAATGCACTGAACTTAAATTAAAAAAAAAAATAAATAAATAAAAATAAAAGTCAAAAAAGTTATTCTCCGAAGAACTTGAAACTGAAAAAAGTATTCAAGTCTTTTCTTATGCAATAAATTCAGGATATAATCATATTTTCATATTTAGCAATAGGGAGCAAAAGAATTTTCCTAACTTTTTGCCCTAAATTATTTCGGCGCTGCACAATGTAAACAACTTGTAAAAAAATCTTTTTTTTTAGATCTGCGTCAACAAACACAATTGTCTGTAAGAAATCCTGCCAACCCAGAGACACTAGATGCATGCTAAATACTACTTTATCAATAACTTATCAGTTCATTGCGCTTCCTTCAATTCCTGTTCTAGATAAACCACTGGTAAGTCTTTTCTATTCATAAACTATTAGCTTTATTACTAATATATTCTTAAAAAGAAACTTGAAGCCAACAAGCTTTAGAACTCTTGGCTCTGTTCAGTGAATGCTTTTTCTAGGTAAATTAGATCCGTATTTCACGTGTCCATGAAGAAATAAACAAAATTAACTATTCTTAGAAGATTAGCATTTCTTAAAATCTTCAGATTATGATAATTAATTCGGCCATGTGAACGGTAACCTAAAAATGGTTACCGCACACTTCTCCTCCCTCCCAATCTAATCAAAGTCTCTCTCTTTAAACTCTCACAAGAAGTTCCAATTTCTTTTGAATCTGTCATTACGACATCCTTTTATCTGTTTCGGGGACGACACGCTTTTCGTATGGCCCTTGATATTTTGCTAAAAAGGCCGATCTTTGGCAACCCAGTCATCCTTCACCCTCCAGAACGTGTCCTAACCATCTCAGCCTTTCTCTCATTATAGCCGTAGAAGTGGGATAGAACCACATTCTTCATAGAGCTTATCGTTTGTAATAAGGTCAGACAGATGGGCACCCAAAAAATCCTTTGACGATTCTCCTGAAAAACATCGAACAAATCCTCCTCCGTCTTTCGGAGCACCAACATTTCAAACAGTATCATCATGGCATTATTTTCATCATTGTGCTCACGTGTCACCAGTATAACTTGCAATATTCTAATCTGTGCTCGCAGACTGTTCTTCCCATTCTGCTAAATTTTCGCAACTGTAAAAAAAAAAAACCTGGGCCTTGGCTATTCTACTTTCAACATCTTTCCGGAATCCACGATCTTTACTAATCATACTACTTATGTAACTGAAGCTATCCCCAGGATTAATCTTCTTGTTACCCAGCATCACCTCTTACCTTCACTTCTTCCCAGCCTTAGTGACCTAGTGTTCTTTATAATAATTAACCTATTCTTGCAACTTGAACTCACAAAGTCATATTTCCAGGCAGGTAGTTACCCTTCCTAAATTTCAGCTTTATATTAACGCCACGGGCTACTAGATGGTGATCATTACTTTTAACATCAATAACAGCACCCCTATATATTGTATCGATCCTGTCACTCTTTGGTTTATAATAACATAATCAATGAGGTTGGTCGTTTTACCCTCATATGGGTACCATGTCAACTTACGTGCCAATTTATGGCTATATACTGTATTGTTTATAACTAAATTGTTTTGCCTAGGAATTTTTTTTTCATACGCAAAATATACCTAGATTAGAATACCATCTATCCCTATTTCTACCACCCCGGGTATTTAAATTCCCTAATAAAATACCGTACTTCTACCTAGGATTTTGTTCCTGTAGCTCCTATGAAGTCTAAATCAAAGTTTTTTAATTCATCAGTCAAAATATCAATACGATAGTTGTTTCTTAACGTTGTAACATTCCGAGGTGCAATTTTTTATGATTTAAATATTAAAATCATATTCGCCTCAGAAAAAGCAAAGGGTCTCTAACCAGTGTAGGATAGGGAATAATAGATGTTCTCAAGTCTACAAAAGCGCTTAGAACCGAAGAGCACGAAGTTCCTCAGACACTCAGTATAAATGTTTTTTTTTTTGCAATCCTGGGCACATCTTAATCATAACATGTTTTTCCACGCTTGGCAATGCTCTTCTATCCGTAAGAGTCAAAATTGGGGACAGAGCCCTAACTCATATTAACCAAAAATGAATTTAAAGCACGAACCCAAAGAAAGTTTCAAAGAAGCTGAAGCTCCCAGCAAAAAAAGAAAGCAAAGCAAACTAGTTTAAACTGCACGAAAAATCTAGCTCTATCCTGCTTTCTAAGGCTGTAATGAGTGAAAAGTTGAAATTGCTTGGATATGTTTTGCGGATGAAGAATGACAGTTTGCTAAATATTTTCCTTTTTAGTCATCATTCTAGGGGCAAATAAAAGCAGGTCGTCCCAGATGAAGTGGAAAAAAGTTGCAAGAAAGTATGTAAAGGACAATCCCCAAGAGGGTGTAAATAGAAAACTTCAAATAGATTAGGATGGAGGACGAGCTTGCGTAGCTGCGTTGGTTTCAGGTATTTTGGTGCTGCTTTTAGTTGTTAGCAGTAATAGCAGTAATAGTAGTAGCAAGTCGTATAAGACTATTAATAGCTGTGTTTTTCCAGGTCTTAACAAAAATATTCACAGTGTCTACAAGTCACAGGACAAGTTTTTGGACTCAGTTTGAAATGGTCGAGAGTGAATTTGATCATTATTATCAGCTTCTAAAAGGACAGTCTACCTGTAAGTATTTAGCTGGTGAGCTTGAACAGTAAATGCTTAACTGGGCATTTTAACGTATACGATGCCAAATTTCAGTCTCAAAAGAGCAGTAAAGTGAAAGCGAACGGATTTTTTAAAGTCTTCTTCTTATCTTAAGTTGGAATAAAAACCATTAAATCCAACAAATTGCTTTAGCAGAAGTTGCATCACCCTATAATGTTTCAAGACTGAAAGTCTGGGATGAGCTACTACAAACTCAAATTAATTTCCAATCCATAACTTGGTCTCAATTTGCAAGTAATTACTCATTTGATGCTCCTAGTATATTTTAGACAATTTTTAGGGTATTCATCACTTTGCATCTAAATAAAAAGAAATTACTACAGCTTGTTTATAAAATTACTAAGCAAGCAGAATTAAATAGCTACGTAGAATAATCATAACTACGTATATTTTATATTAGACTTCTCTTTGACTCTTGCAGGACTTCCAAGCTTCCATGATTGACATTTGAAAAACCGACAAAGCTTTCAGTTGCGTAGTTAACCTCAGAACGCACTAACAATGATACCCCGTCAAGGCACAATGAGTACTGAAACACTGGTGCACAAAAAAGGCCATTTTGACATTACTAAATGTTTTCTAAAATGAAAAATATTGAAGTACATAACAAGAAAAAATAAAGGTTTTATAATACGTCAAACTAATATTAACATAAATAAAAATGATCAATTAGGTCAAACTTAAAACGGAAAGAAACGGCTCTGAGTGATCGGTTAAAACATAGAACAAATAGAAATTGAAATAAATAATCAAGACAAGCTTAAAATGAATAGAAATTACCGCAAATAAAAGTGAGGCTACTGCCTACTCAAAAAAGATAAGAGTTTCATTTGCCACTTACTGAAAATAAAACTTATTTGAACATTTTTTTGTTTTCATTGTAACTTCAAAATTAAATACTGCTCGAACCTTCAGGAGTTGCATTTTTCGTATAGCCTACTGATATATTTGAAACAATCTATTTTAGTCTAATAGCCAATATCTTATGAATATTTAATGTGATATCCCACTTCATCAACATTTTCTTTTTTTGAAAGTCATTCCTTACAAAATTATCAAAATTAGATGGCGAGTCATTTATTGAGTCAAAACTCCAAAGAATTGGAAACACTTACCTTAAAAAATTTTCAATTGGCGGTTTAAAAGTTTTCTTAAGCATCAATTTTCTTAAATCTGAATACGCCAAGTCAAAAGGAAAAATAGCCACAAAAGGAAACTTCCTTTTAAAACAGTGAAACCAGACTGAAAGCTACCAATGTATTTATTCAAAATAGCTGTTTATTGCTTTTCTTTAAACTTTGCTGGTGTTTTTTTGTTGTTGTTGTTTTTTTAAATTTATTTCTTACGCCACAAAAGACATAAAAAGTACTTTGTTCAAAAAATAAATGTGGTTTCAGGGAAGTGCATTTACTTCTTATGCTACGAAAGACAAAAATGTACTCTGTTCAAAAAATAAATGGGGTTTCAGGGAAGTGCATTTACTTCTTATGCTACGAAAGACAAAAAAGTACTCTGTTCAAAAACTAAATGGGGTTTCCGGGGAAGTGCAAAAAACCTTCAGATTTTAGAAGGGGCTGAGGGACGAGTAGCCCTACCCGTTTTCTGGTATTATGTTCGTTTTACTTTGAATGGGCTGTTAGTTATAAATTTAAGTAGTCTTAGCTTTTATTTATTAATTGAAAGTTATTTCAAATCGTTTTGGGCCTTATTTTCTTATACATTGTAAATTCACTTCGTTTTACGATTAAGTTATTATACGTATTTATTTTATTGCTGGAACGATCTTTTGGTTTTGTCTTTATTTTTCCTATGCCTTAATTTTAGTTTCTTGGGATATAATGCTAAAGGTCTGACCTCCAAAGTTTTTACTTGAAAAGTATGAATCTCTGGCTGGATTGATGAGTAGGATATTGTATTTCGGAAAGTTTTGTTTATTCTTCACCTAGGACCAAAACAATGGGTTTTGCTTGTCCTTGAGCCAGAGTATAGAGTCTGTGAGCCAAAGTCACTAAACAGAGATATAAAGATTACAATCGTTTCCTATCTCAACCATTAGGTAAAGCCGGACCGCGATGCAGCTGCTACGGAGAATATATAACCAAGGAGAAACATAAGCGATATTAGATTTTTTCATAAGCGAAAAGGAATAAGACGAATCAAGGGTCTAGGGGACAAGGAAGAATGAAGAGATAAAAAAAGAAAAAGGAAAATAATTAGTATGGCTGTAATATTGGAAAAGGTGAAGATAACATTGGTTTGAGAATGGAAAGAAAAACAAAGAGTGAATTTATAATGATAACCAAGGTAAAAATAAGTTTTATTTTTACAATGCCATAACGTGATGACATTTGATCAGGAAATTTGGTGCTTCGCATTACTATTTCAGTTTCATAGCTTTATCAGTATTTTCTCAAAGGGAAATTATGTGGTCGGCATGAATGCAGACTCACAGCTAAATTAAAATTTAGTCACTTCCTATTTTCACATATATTTATATTGATTTGATTTTTACTGTCTGTAGTCCAGGAGATAATCAAATACTAGTCTTACAAAATTTTGCGTCTTAGTTTGAAAAAGAGAAAATCAAACAATTAAGCTACTAAAGCTAAAATAATTACTTGCTTGTTTATTTTCCTTGGTTGGGATTTCTGTTGATTTTATGATTCTTAAATTTCACTTCGGAATATGAACGTGAGAGCAAAAATATCGAAAGTCCTCGCAGCCAACTTTCCAGTTCAGGTCTTTGCACTCAAGCCAAATTCGATGGATTAGTCCCGGTATCCAACAAGAATTTCTGAAATGATGATGTAATTTCTGTATTTTCTTTAGGTTGACCCTTTGTGGTAATACATTTTGTGGCAAACTCAAATAGTCTCGCCACTTCATGGATTCCTCTCCTACTATTTATGAAATTCCAGCTATTTCTCTGTTGCAGTGTTGACTGAAAGTTAGCACTAAAGAGTTTCGTATTTGCTGAAATTTAATCCAAATCCCCTTTTAGAAATACTGGGTAGGGCACTCAGTTAAGCTATAAGTCATACCCATGAGATAAGACAATAGCCAACCGCTTCGCCGGCTCACCCCCATTCTTTCTGCTTTTGCAATCATAAATAATACGAGTTCGCACCATTTTTCAAAGTCGACCGAGCTACTGAGAAATATACATTAGATCGTTTAAAACACTGTATATATAATTAGTGGTTTAAATATATAAAGTATTAGTGGCTTAATTATATATAGGGTACAGTGGTATAGGGTATAGGGTATATAGGGTATAGGTATATATAGGTACAGTGGTTTAAAAAGAGAAAATGAGAGGAGCTTTTGTAGGTGCCGAAACTGCAGTACACAGATATTTTCTTAGGATGATAGTACTGTTTAAATCTCTCTATAGTAACAGAAGGGGACTTTGATAGTCTATATCACAGAAGACTATTTGAAATTGTTTTGTCAAGTTTTTTCGTCTTTGAGCAAGTAATTTTGAACTCTTAAAAAAAAAAGACCTTGCAACTGAACCGTCAATTTGACGTCCTATGTGTCAGCAATGGCTCTGGAAGATATTTTTCTTTTTTTTCTTTTTTTTTCTTTTTTTTTGGCTTTGAATCGTTTTTCTCTTTCGAGCGAAAAGCTCTATGCAAGGAGGCAAATAAAACAGTCAGTGGTTTCAAATTGAATTAAGATTGAATCTGAAAGTTTTTCAGATATACGATGGTTTCCTGGCCATATTCCCAAAATATCTACTAAGAAAAATAGAAAAATTTGGAGACTTAAATAGCAGTAGCCATATTTTCTCATGGACCTGATGGTGCTGTTATAAACTTTCACAAGCTATTTATCTTTTCGTTATCATCAAGCTTACTATTTCAATTTCAGTGTTTGGGACTGAGGAAATGGAATGGTATAACAAGTGCCTCCTAAATCCTTATTATTTTTCTTTCTCAGCGCTAAAGCAATTACAGCTTAAAAAAAAAAGAACTTATGAAATTTGAACATTATGATTTCTTTCAGCGATGGTCAATAATCAAATAAAAGCCGGTGAAAGTAGGTCAAATTGTTTTTTTTTTCAATTTTTTTTTACTGAGTGAGATTATTTGGAGTCTTGAGGGGCTGCCCACTTCATTGCTGTGGTAGACAACAGAATAACACTTGGCCGTGTCTATTTACTTGGGTCTTTGGCCAAATTAGTGCCGCTTACCCTTTTTTTTTTATTGGCTTGTTTCCTAGATATATAAATATTGACCAAAAATCAACTGTTTATAGGTGCCTAAAATTCAATTCTAAGTCAACCTGTATATATTCTCTCTATACAGATACAATCTTTATGATCTGTGTAATTCAATAGAATTAACTTTTTTAATTCAATTCTAGGTTCCTTGATTCTAGAGTCAGCTCTCAAAGGACCAAAACGTCATTTTTTGACCGTCAAAACCAAAGTAACACCACGTTCAACTAACGGAAGGACCACTATACACGTAGCAGAAGTTGAAATTGATATTTCACCCTATGATTTTTAGGTTATGGGCTGGTCGATACTTTGCTTTGTTGTTTTGTTGTTTTTTTTTAAGAAAAACTTGCTTCTCCTTTTAATAAACGCTCTGCTTTTTCAGATAATACTGAAGCCTTTTCAGACGTTAGTCTGAAACATTTAGATGTTCCATGGACGTCGTTCAAGTTCATAGTGAGGGGAGCTTAAGGGCTGCCTTCTCAGAATATCAGGGCTTTGTTACTTTATCATTTATTTTAATGTAGTTGTCTATTTGTTCACTTTCCCACTTAAATTGACCCTACCCTTCCACAGTTATTTCGAATATGAATATTGCAAGGATTTGCCTGCCATATGTCATCACAGTGACGTTTCTAACCAAATGTAATTATTTCCAAAAAAAGCCATCTTAATTGGGCAACTGAACTATTTGTATTTTCGCCCTGGTTAGAAAATACACAGATACACAGTCTAAGTAGATAGCTAGGTTATATTTATACAGAGGAAATAGAAACCACTGAACCGTGTCAAGGCCAGGGCTAACGAACTCTATGAAGGCCAGGCAGCTTTGAGAAATCAGCAACCTCTATCAAGGCCAGGCGCTCGTGAATATCACTGCATTGACTCGTGCAATGGATGTGGCCTTTACTTGAGGATCGGTGTGGTCAATTTCTTTGACCATGATGTACCTAAGGTAAATTGAGGTTTACTAAATTCTGACAAAACTGGACAAGATGATTTTCCTTTCCTGATGTTATTACAAAACAGATTGTGTAATGATCTAAGATAAAAAGTTCGATGAAAAGAAAATCTAGTAGTGAGGGGGTTATGGATTTGATGATGCCCATAGTGGGTACAATATTGGAGCTACTACAAAAGTCATATAAATTTTAGGAAATGATACGACAGCTCCTATTCATTAGTGACCCAACCTCTAAATGCCCCAATACCCCTTAGCCCCAACTTTTACCCCCCCTTAATTTCTTAATGCTTTGTCAAAGTTCAATTATTTAATTTTTACCTTTTTTTAACATAGAAATTTTTTTCAACCAGTGAGTATTCCCTCACAATGTCGCACGAATTTGCTTACTTTACGTTCCCTGGCTCCTTTCCAAGGTACTTTCGAGGTTGAACTAACTTTAATAAGGCTATTCCCTGAGACACCCTTGAGGTTGAACGAACTTTAATTGCGCAATGATAGAGCCCTAAGTCACTCTTGAGGATGAACGAACTCAATGAAGGCTATTCCCTAAGGCGTTCTTGAGTCGCTAAACCCTTAAATAACGGATTTTCTTCGGCCATGAGTTTGGATATAAATTTCAGAAATATTTGACTGGTGCAGTCTTGATGCTATGGCGAAACAGATCATTAAGTGAATATAAAGTGGGATTTTAAATGTTTTATATTAAAAGGTGTCGATAATAGAATTTTAGAATAGAGTCCTTAGAAATCTAGAACGATCCCTAGGAATCAAGTAGTGAGGGGATAATGGATTTGACGACACTCATAAGGGATGCTATTGGAGTTCCAAATCCTTCTTACAAAATACAAATACAGTTTGTGCTCTGTTTTACACAAAAAGTTTGATGAAAATAAATCCATTAGTGAGGGGGCTATGGATTACGTGATGCCCAAAGTGGGTATACTATTTGAGCTACTACAAAAAATCATATATATTTTAGGCGATGATATGACAATTCTTAGTCATCAATGACTCAGCCTCCAAGGGCCAAAATGCCCCACCCCTCCCAACTTTTTATCCCCCCCCACCCAACTTTTTACCCCCTCGCCCAATTTTTGGGTCCCTCCAAGTTTAATTTTTTCTTACTTTTTTTGGACTTCGAATGTTTTAACTCAGAACTTTCGGACTTAGAATTTTTTGGACTTAGAATTTTTTAGACTCAGAATTTTTGGGACTCAAATTTTTGGACTTGTAATTTTTTGAATTTTGAATTTCTTGGACTCAGAATTTTTTGAGCTTACAATTTTTTGGAATCAGAACTTTTTGGGACTAAAAAAAACGTTGCGAAGAAAAAAATGTCTAAGCCAAAAACAAAATGTCACAAAGAAAAAAAACGTCACAAAGCAAAAAAACAACGTCAGAAAAACAGTTTCGAAAGTACAAAAACTCAAAAAGAAAAAAACATCGAAGTTAAAAAAAACATCTTGAAGAAAAAACATCTCAAAGTTGAAACAAGAGATCTCGAAGTTAAAAAAGCATGATGAAGAAGAAAAAACATATCGAAGTTAAAAAAAGGTCTCGAAGAAAAAAACGTCACAGAGAAAAATTAACATCTTGAATTTAAAAAAAACTTCTCGAAGATGAAAACATCTCAAGGATAAAATAAGACATCTCGAAGTTAAAAATAACATCATGCTAATATACCTAGCCAAGCTCCCATTATAACATTTTATTCACCTAATATGGAATATTAATATTTTTTTACTCAATATCCTTAAAAATAAGGACTCTGAGAAAATGAACTCTGAGAAAATGAACTACAACTTTTAATTTGCATTCAAATAAACCCTCTCTGAAGTTTATACGAGTATACCTTCCATAAGAACCATATATGCCCCGAGAGCAATACTTACAATGCCTGCCCCAGCCCTTGGGGGAGGGGGGTCGACACAGGAGTTTTTCTTATCTGAACTTTCAACTATTTTTATCGAAATGACCATACGTAAAGGAGTTTTTGTTATATGATCTGTGAACTATTTTTAGCAAAATGGCTACCTCAAATTGGGGGTGCCAGTTGCCCTCTGATCACTTATTACTCTTAAAAAGGGCACTAGAACTCTCGATTTCCAATTGAATAAACCCCCTTTGAAGTTTATACGATGACCCCTTCTATATGAAGTGCCTCTGGTAAAAAAAATGAATGAAGTGGGAGGGGGAGGGGAGGGCTAGCTGTCCTTCAATCACTTTTGACTCTTAAAAAGTGAATTACAACTTTCAATTTCCAATCAAAGGAGCCCTCTAGGAAGTTTATGCGAGCATCTCTTCCATAACAGCCATATATACCCCCAGGACATAACTTACAACACCTACCCCCGTGTGGAGGGAGGGAAGGGCTAGTTGCCCTCCGATTTTTTTTCACTCTGAGAAAATGAACTACAACTTTTAATTTGTATTCAAATGAACCCTCACTAAAGTTTATAGAATAGAATAGAATATGATTTATTGGCTAAAATAGCACAAAAGCTAGCATAAGCACGTCATAATTAAAATAACAAACCAGATGTTAGGGGATAAACATAAAACAAAAATTGAATCAACAATAAAACAGATGTTAGGGGATAAATGTACCGTGAGTAAAATGTGATATATTTAAAATACAAAAATAAAGTTCCTTCTTTCTTAAGATAATTCCGACTTCCTCTAATTAAGTTAAATCTCGTTTCAAGAAAGAAAAGTTCTTAATCAGCAAAAAGAAAAACTACCTTTTAGTTCCAGCCAAAACTCAGCGCTAATCACGGGAGATGGTTTTGAATTTCGCCGAGAAGAGTGGTAATAAAAAAACTACTAAATACAATGTTCGCAGGAAGTCTAATTTATAAGAGTGTGTGAACGTTTAAATCATCAAAAATATTTAAAACAAATTATTGGACGAGGAGTCTGGCCCGCCTCAGGACTTGGGCCAATTGTGAGTCGGCTCTTAGAGCGCATGACAAAAACTATGTTTGATAGTGTGGTAAAAGTGCTTTTTGTAAGATTATTAAGATTAGAATTATTTGGGCGATCAGGCATTGCAGTTCAATCATTATTATTATCTCTGCTCGTATTTGTCGTCAATTGAAGTGAGCATTGCCTTACACCTAATATGTAAGTTACAATAAATCTATTGCTTTTCTATTTGTGTTTATCTTATTTTATAAGTCTGTATCTAGTCGCACAACAGATAATTAGTTCGCATACTTCCAAGGTAGCGCTCCCAGGAATCTGATTTCTACATAATATAAGAGGTAATTGATTTCCAGATAACTCAAGGAAAATAGGTTACATTTATATAGCTATATCTTTTATTGTCTTGCCTTTGGCGAGTGGCGCGATCAGTACACCGCTTTTAAGTATCATATTAGATTTGACTCGGTCAATTTTCATTACTGCAATTGTCACAGTCTTAAATTTTTTATCGTTACAAATGGCACGGTCAGAAATTGGAGAAAATCGTGCGAACTGATTAGGCTAAAAACTTTGTAATTTAAATTTAATTATTGGAGAGATACAGACATAAGAAAAGTGATTAGGCCTATAACCGCTAAGCTATTACAGGAAAATCCTTTAAAATATCTCATAGGAGATAATAGCCTCCCCCAAAATAGGTTAAGTGAAAAATTAAATTAATTTTGAGTTATTCAAATGCAAAAAAAAATGTCAGAAGAATTAGACGAACAATTAAAGGCGCAAAAGTTGGTCGCGAAAAATGTAGAAATAGCAAAGTCTATTCCACAGTACAATGGACAATCAGATATCGATGAATTCAATATCCAATTGGCCTAGTTTGTAGAATTAACAAAAACAGAGCTAGAAACATTAGTTGGCATGCTTCTATTAAGGTTAAAACGCCAGACCTTAACCTTTCTAAAGCAGATTGAATATGCTATAGGTGATGACGCCAGCTTACCAGTAAATACGGTGGACAAATTGTTAACGGCATTTAAAGATAGATTTATCGTAAACAGTTCTGCAAATAAATTAAGACACGGAATGGTATGTTTTGACCATTCACAAAATATAAAAGAATATCTTGATAATATACGGATTTCAGTAGAAGCAAAATACGGAAAAGGTTCAGGAGAAACTGTATGAAAAAGTCATACTAAATACCTTTTTGCAAGGGCTACCCCCAAAACTATATAGAATGGTAATATCCAAAAATATTCAGACGCTGGATCTTGCAGTTCAGGAGGTAGAGCGATTGATCGAAGTTGATACGATGGTAGCTAATCACAGTAAAGCAAAAATAAATAGCCAAGGCGATTCAAACGCGAGCCTAACCTTCAAGGGGGATCAGGCGTCTCCCAATTTCTTTTCAAGGGATAACTCCCCAGTGCCACACAGTAATGAAACGCAAGAACCCGCTAGGCAGAAAACAGTACGTTTTCAGCCTGTCAAACAATTTAGTTATGAAAATAACCCTACAATAATAAGATGCTATATTTGTAATCGACCTGGGCACATCGCGAGGGAGTGCCGTTATGTCCCCAATAGCACACCAAGAATTGCTGTCAGCAGTATGCAAAATTATGGCAACCATTTGTTCGGAAGAACAAATTTTAGCTCCGGTGGTGCACTAGGCTATAGCCAGGGAAGATTGCGCCAATCAATACCTTACAACGCGTACCAACCAAATTTGTATAACCCTCCCCACAATAGACAAAATAATTATCAGCCGACGGGATTCGAAAATTTTTCAAGCCAACGGCATTTGCTGTCAGCGCCAACACCCGGCACTGGTGCAAGAAATCCAAACTATAGTAATAATACATGGCGAAGGCAGACAAATGTAAATCAATTAGATATGCCTACGGAATCTCACATGTCTGAATCTCTATTGCAGACACCGACGCACGAAATAAATCCGCAGGGAAACGTTTCAGGCCCCTCAGAAATATAAATTGGACCCAGAGGGTGCCCAGAATATTTAATAGGTCCAAACTGATAGTAGTACCGTCTTTTAGTGATAGTATTAACAAGTTACCTATATTTAATGATTTTTGTATAGCAAACGTTTACTTTAAGGCTTTAATTGACAGTGGTGCCACGGTTAATATCATAAGCTCATGCGTATTTAATATGTTGCCTCCGCATATTAGGCAACAAAGAAATTTTAATAATCCCAATTTAACTAGCGTGACAGGACATAAATTGGATGCACGAGGTTCAAATCGCCTGGACGTAAAAAGGGATAATAGAATTTTTCCGACGAATTTTATAATATGCGATAACTTTCCGTATGAAGCCATTATCGGCAAAAAAATTTTAAGGTCTAATAGAGTACTATTGGAGGTGGAAAACGAAAGGCTCGTCTACCCGGCTAAGGTAGGGGAAGGAATTTCTACCTTAAGAAATTGTAACAGAGATTAAGAAGACACCATAACAATAAAAAAAATTTCTTGCGATTTAATGGCGTAATCTTTTGAACCTCATATCTCGGAAAGTTGAAATGGAATAATCAGAAATTTGTTCAATTATTCTGAAAGACATTGCAGAAACGAAGTAAATTAAAATGATGCGGGTATTGAATCTGCAAAAATAAAAATGTGAGATATACAGCAGTAAAGGTCAAACGAAACCAAGAAAATTATGAAATTATGGGAAAAAGTAGTGAACCTCAATGCAGCTAAGGCCGAGCCAACGCTATTGACGGATAGCGCCGGCATAAATTTAATAGACAATGAAAATAAAGAAAAATTTTACGGATTCTTGATAAGGAAATCAAAAGTCCCTCCCAAAACGATGCAAAGAATTCAAATATCACAGATGATGGAACCAGTGGATAGCAAATCTGAAAAATGGTTTGCGACCCCATCAAATGAAATTCCCAAAAATCTGCTATGCGAAGAACAGATTATATCTTACGACAAAGGAGGTTTTAGTTTGGTAACTAATAACAACGAAAATAACGAAAATGTTACAATTACAATAAAAAAGGGGACGTGTTTAGTTCAAATCCAAGTTGTCTCGGAAAATGATTTAAACACACGAGAAATTTTCAAAACAAACCTTGTTAACGGTATTAAAACCTAAAATAACAAATATACTTTAACCAAATCGCAATTCTTAAACAAATTTAATATGGATCATATTACAAACTTAGAACTTAAGAAAAAATTATGCGAATTATTATGGAATTTTAAAGATGTATTTTCCGCATCTGAAGATGATATCGGACTGATACAGTTTTATGAAAACTCAATTTTAACGACTGGTAATCCTGTAGCAAAACAGCCATATCGTGTGCCGTATAAGCACAAAGAATGGTTAAAAAATAAAATCCATGAATTAGAAAAAAATTAAATTATACGCCCCAGTATAAGTCAGTATTCTGCACCAGTAGTCTTCGTACCAAAAAAGAAGGGTGATCTTTGACTTGTAGTATATTAAAGAGCCCTCAACAAACAAGTAGTTAGCAATAAATTTCCTTTACCAAGAATATATGAAATCCTTGACTCTATTTCAAGCAAAAACAAAATCTTTAATTCTTTGAATCTCACCCAAGGCAACCACCAAGTGAAAATAGCCGAAAAAGTTGTCCATAAAACTGCGTTTTGTGCGGCTGAGTATAGTTTATATGAATACTTAAGAGTAACTTTTGGACTTAAAACAAGTTCAAGCGCGTTATATATACCCCTATTACACCTATTAAGAGGATTAAGGAATATAATTCAGTTTATTGATGATGTCATATGCGTGGGAGAAAACGCTGAACAACACTTAGCAACATTAGCTAAGGTGTTCGAGAAATTCAGACAGGGCAATTTAAAATGCCGGTCTGAAAAAGTAAATTTATTTCAACCTAAAATTAAGTTTTTAGGAGTAGTAGTGACACAAGGAGAGATATCCCCAGACCCCAAGAAAATAAAAATGTATTGAAAACTTCAAACCCCCTAGAACTATGAAAGAATTAAGAGGAATTTTAGGTCTTACTGGCTACTTTAGAAAATTCGTGCGCAATTACGCACAAATTGCGAAACCCCTCACGGACTTAACTAAAGGGAACTCCCAAAATGTTACCTGGTCCCAGGAAGCACAAACTTCCCCAGACCGTCTCAAAACGGCACTCACTTCTGAACCAATATTATCACTTCCTGATTTCGAAAACGGACAATTTGTGGTCACAACCGATGCTAGTTCAAAGGACATTGGCGCTATTCTTTCGCAAATAATCCCGGTAGAAAACCCCAATCATCTACAGGGAACGCCCAAACAAAAACAAATAGAAAAAGTTACGTGCTATTCAACAAGAACTCTATCAAATGGCGAAAGTAGTTATTCCACCACAAACCTAGAATTATTATCTATAATCAACCACCTTAATAAATTTAGACACTATTTAATTGGTAGAAATTTTATACTACGATCAGACCATAAAAGCTTGCATTACCTGCGCACATTTAAAAACCCCACGGGCATTCTAGCTATATAATCTAGGAAAATTCAAGACCTGGATTACGAATTTGAATATTTAAAGGGTAAAAAAAATGCAGCTTGTGACTTTATGAGTAGATACCCAGAAAATATTCCGTCGGAAACAGAGGAAAATGAAGTTAACGCTATCAATACTAAGAGCAAACATACATGTAAGAAAAACAAACACAATGACACAGTATAAGAAATAAGTATAACTATTGTTCCCTATATCTAGAAAATATAAAAAGAAAGCAAAAAAAGAAGGAAATGCTTATAACGCTTATCAGTTATGCTATGAACGATAATGTGTTACCAGACAAATTCAAAGCTCTTAGAAAAGAGATAGATAATTTTTCCTATGATCTTGATGAAGAAATACTATGTAGAATCGTGACTGCTGAGACAAATAGAAACCAAACCTCAATAATACCTGTATTGCCACAAAACTTAATAATACCCGCCTTCAAATATTTTCATTCAGACATAGGTGGACATTTAGGAGTAACAGAAACTTTCCATAAATTAAAACATTATTTTTACGTACCGTCGGGAATAACAAAACTTAAATAATTTGTAAGTACTTGCGAAGCGTGTAACTTAAGAAAAAAACCCCAAGCTTATCCTAATCCTCCAATGGGAAAAGTCCCGGTAGCGAGATTCCCCTTCGATATTGTCTCATTTGATTTATATGGAACCAGCGGAGGCTTGCCTTTTTCCAACAGAGGCCACACATGTATTCTTTCAGTTATAGACCATTTTTCTGTTGTTTTTTTTTGCAAAAGCATTAAAGAATCAAGGCGCTTACGCCACAAGTAAGGCGTTAGCGAAATTATATTTAAAATTTGGCATTCCAAATAAGGTTTTAAGCGACAACGGAAGCAATTTAGTTTCAAAAGTAACAAAAGACTAATGAGTTTTCGTAAAATAGAGAAGCTGGTGACAACTCCGTATCACCCACAAGCTAATGTTAAAATAGAAAATAGGTATAAAATATTTTCGAATGTATTTAGCATTTATACAAAAGACAACAGGAACGATTGGGATCAATTCTTACCTTATTTAACTAACGTAATCAATACTGTTTATTCAGAAACAACTAAAGACAATCCGTTTTATTTACTTTTTGGTCGTGATTTTAGAATCCCGTATGATGAGATTATTGAATCTCGGCAGCATTACAATAACTCGGAGGATTACAAACAAGAATTCATAAATAGGATGAGGAAAACTTATAAGATAGTTAGGCAAGAGTTGGAAAAATTTAAAATAAACCAAGAGCTAAGAAACCAATCCAAAGTCAAGGGGAGGATAGACTTCAAGATAGAAGATTGCGTCTACCTAAAGAACGAGGCAAAGACGGAAGGCAAATAACTTACCAACACATATTCTGGACCGTACAGAATAGTCAAAAAGTACAATAACGATTATACTTTTAAAATGGTGAACCCCGATAGTGGAAGAACATACAAAGCACATGTTAGCCGAATAAAAAGAGCAAAATTTCCGGAAAGATGGGTACCGCGTCCCTCGTCTACTGATTCGTCAGATGCAGAAAATCAGCCCCCTAAATCAAGATTGGCAGAGCTAAAACCCTTTAATTTTAAGCAAGACTTTCGAGAACGAGAACGATGAGGAAAACTTTGAAGAATTTTTAGCTATGAAAAATCTAGTTATTCCCAAGAAAATCCCTAATACCAGAGAGAGTAAAAACGCCAAAAGATCCAAAAAGTTCATCATCAGAGAGCGCGGGAGAATTAGATTATACAGTATCTCCAAAAACCAAATTTTTCCCTGATAGAATTTCGACCCCTTGTCCCCCCAAAAGATTTCCAGATGATATGGTTTCCTCTGCAACATCAATAGAAAGGCTCCTGTCATTGCAGAAACAATTGAACAGAGCTGTAGAAACTCCGGGTACTACTGTAAAGAAAACTCCTCCCAAAGATTCAACTAAAACAAATCTGCGAGAAGCTATGGATTTCATAAATTTACCAACAAAAACGATTCAAAATACACTGTCTAAGAATAAAACTTCCGAGGATGACCGGCAAGGACAATATCATGATTTAACTGTGTCCAAGGTCAAGCCTAAGCAATGGACTTCAAGGAGGGAAAAACTAGTGCAAAGAATGCCCCATCCCCCTGAAGACATTGCATTTAAACAGTGGATAAACCCCACAAAAACTTTTAATTCCTCTCAAAATTCTCAAGAATCTTTCAAATCTCCCGAGTTGAAAACTCAAGGCGAGGACTTAGGGAATAAACTTTCTACTTTCAGAGGAGTAGAAATTTACGAAGGAGGGGGGGGTGAAACGTCAAAAATACGAGGTGTGACTTCTATAAGTTATAATACATCGGAAACCAGTTCAAAAGAGTCTGACAGCGAATCAGATCATATAGTAGTTCAAGAAACAGAAAAATCAAGACCAACTTCAGCAGCCGCACACGCTAAGGAAACAAAATTAAAAGTGAAAGAATTTTTGAAAAAAACAATACAAAAAGTTTGATCTTATTTCGCAGGCAGAACCGAAAAAGAAAAAATCCGCAAGAAACAGAGGAGAAAGTAACGACACAATCGGGTAGAACGGTTAAAAAACCCGATAGATGGAATTGCACTCAATCAGTATAGGATTAAAAGATTTTGTTGGATAAGCGTCATAAAGGAATAATAATTTAAACACTTTTAGTTCACAAGTAAAAATCATACAACTATAAAAATGCTGTAGAAAATTTTTTTTCAACATTTATCATGGCTTCGCATGAATCAAAACCGTCTGATACCGTCTGTTCAACATATATCAGCTCCCGAAAATAAATACTAATTAAAAAAAGTCACATTGCATATAATTAATTCGAATAATTTCCTTTAATTTAAAAAGTCCACCCGTACCATTCCAGTACGATGTATCCAGTCCAACTGAAAGAAGCCGTGATAGGAAGTACTAAGCGAGAAATATTCATTCACCTTAGAAATGATATTTGGTTATTTTCTGTTCCAAGAGAAACTGTTGGAACTATGTCTTGTTACAACAATACAGAAAGAATAGACCCAAGTTACAAAACAGAATTACTGTTACAAGATATGGGTACGATAACCGTAAAACAAGGATGTCAACTTGTAACTAGAGAGTCAACTGTTCGAACGCCGTTAATTACCACGAGCATAAAGATAATAAGTCCCAAAATAATCAATTTCAAGGCAATTAACCTGTCGTACACTATTCCCAATATAGAAAATGAGGAAATGAAAACCTCAATATGGTCCAAAATAGAAAAAAATAAAGGGGCATTAAGGCTTACAAAAATAAGAGAAGCATTAGACTCCCAGATTCCCCTATTTACAAATAAAGAACAAAGATTAACGTACGTGGATGATAGATACGGATTATTTTCAACCAATTTCTCGTGGAACATACTACTGACCGAAGGTTTCGTATTCGCGACTTCCCTGACCATAAGAACTTATTGACTTTTAATTACGGAAAAATCCTGAGACTAAGAAGGCGAAAACCAAGAGAAGAACACGGGGAAACGGCCGAAATGGAGAAGTTAAGCCAGGAACCCCATGAGGACGTCTAATCCAAGAAAAGGGGAAGACATTTGAAAACGAGCGGGTTGACAGGTCTCCATTCGTCAGCCCTATGTGTTGTTTCCTTATTTTCATTTTCATTTGAGTAAAATCAGATTACTATGACGGCGTAGTAGGTGGTTCTTAAAGGGCACAGATGGGCATAAATAATGCAGGCCGGAAACTTTTTGTAACATTGTACCTAAAAATTAATAATGTACCGTAACCTATGTTTAAAGGATTTTTTTAAATCTAAGGGAGAATTAAATAAGTATTAAAGAATTAAATAAGCCTTTTATCGTTGTTTCCTTTCTCAAAACAAATTTGAAGACATCTCTGTTTTAGATTTCCCAATGGGAATTATATGTATATGAAACCAACATGATAATAATGTCGTTGCATTAAAACCAATGTTATGTAGTAATACCAGTGTATCTTTTTATATTGTCTTGTAGGGCAATCTTCACCCTAAAATGCACCTAATCGTATTGTTTGTTATATATTATGACTATTTGTTTTAAAGAACGTGTGATTCTGCCTCGTTATTTTCATTACAGGGAGTGGATTGACATTTTGGAAATCAATCATTACAATGCGTTGTCCAATGCAGATACAACCTAGTAGCATCGATTTTCATCATACCTCAACCAACGAAGAGTACTCACCATAGACTCCAGGCAATTTTCATCCCAGATTGTTTGCGAAAATTATAGTTACCTTTGATCGTTGTTTCCTCGACCACGAACTATATTGCGTATCAGGTAACACTATATTTGAATCTCAGTATCCAGTGCAATATAGAACAATATAATCACATAAATCCTGAGAGCCCCATCGACCAGTACAAGATATAAGTACATAAATATCACCCTTGACAATCATTATGGACCCATGTACCACACGACTGTATAGTTATGATATTTGATGATCCCAAAAATTATGTATACGACGCAGATTCAAGCGTCGAATCACTTTGACCATTCCTCAGAACTCATCCTATTCCCTCTATGTGAAAATTTCATATTTCCGTTATCCCATAAATGTTACGAGAAAATTTCTGAAAAATGGACCTGGAAATCAACAATTGAATTACAGAAACCAAAATTAACCCCAATGACTAACCCCTTAGTGACAATACACCCCTCCCACAAGTTAAAGACAATATGTTGAAGGAGTCACTATAGTTTGATGTCAACCTGTTCCAAATCCAAACTTCAATTCCCCTGTGATTAACCAAGGAATCACCGCAAAAGTTAATAGACGCAAGCCATACAGTAACAATTTTATAAGAGAACTGTGATCCCTAAGTGCACGAATGAACAATTTTATACGAGAAATACATTCTCTATGGGCTTTATAACATCCCAAAAATGATATGCTGAGAGGAAAATGAACGCAATCCCAGTGTTCTACCCCTTAATGATAAGGCACCCTATGAACTATCCAAAAACAGCAGGTGAGAATGAACTCTGATATCAAACTCCACACACCTGTATCTGGGAGTATCATTTCCCGTTTGACAATTGGAGAAGCAAGATGAGCATAAACATGATCGAACTGTTCGGTGAAGAAACTATATCGTAAGTGTTTTAAAAATTTTGACAAGACGAAAGGAGTGAAGGACCATAATTTACAACAGAAGGATTGAGTGCGCTAAAAAGAAATGAATGGTGAAGAAATAGATGTGAATTTACATATATTACTTCTTAATAACTTTGATAACTCAAAAATTCCAATGTCTTATCATTAACGTTGCGTAGCAAACATCCCCTGTGAAAGTATTCTAATGTTACCAGTGAACATAGTCAACCCAATATTGTGTGTTTTAAATCGTTCTTATATGTAGTGTTAGATGTTCAGATAGAGTTATGTGTAGCGTTGTCGTGCTATTCATTTAATGTAGCGTAGATAGATAGCAGTGGGCCCTACAGACAGCGAAATAAAAAAAAACTTGTAAAAGGTGAATTCTCAAAAAATCTTATGTATAGGTAGAATAACCCCAACCTTGTTGGAAATGTGAAAGTAATCAGTGCTAGATGTAGAAAAAGAAAAAAAATCCTTAGTATAGTAAATAGGCTAGAACCATAGATAATCTTAGTCCGGTAGGTGAACTTAGAACGAGATATATAATAAAATAAGATAAAGCAATAAGAAAGAAAAAATAAGAGAAAATTTTTTAGCACTCCTGATTAAGCCAAAATTAAAATATAAAATAATACAATATCAATCAAAATTATGTAGAATAAATAGTTAATAAATGGCGAATATTTCAAAAGCCAAAGGGCAAGCAAGTCCTAATGACGGGACGTCATTAAATAATGGGAAGGGTAATATGTACCGTGAGTAAAATGTGATATATTTAAAATACAAAAATAAAGTTCCTTCTTTCTAAAGATAATTCCAACTTCCTCTAATTAAGTTAAATCTCGTTTCGAAAAAGAAAAGTTCTTAATCAGCAAAAAGAAAACTGCCTTTTAGTTCCAGCCAAAACTCGGCGCTAATCACGGAAGATGGTTTTGAATTTCGCCGAGAATAGTGGTAATAAAAAAAAATTACTAAATACAATGTTTCGCAGGAAGTCTTAGTTATAAGAGTGTGTGAACGTTTAAATCATCAAAAATATTTAAAACAAATTATTGGACGAGGAGTTTGGCCCGCCTCAGGACTTGAGCCAATTGTGAGTCAGAGCGCAATCAAGACTCGCAATCTGCGCGGTCAAGAGCGCAGGACAAAAACTATGTTTGGTAGTGTGGTAAAAGTGCTTTTTGGAAGATTATTAAGATCATTATTATTTGGGCGATCAAGCATTGCAGTTCAATCATTATTATTATCTCTGCTCGTATTTGTCGTCAATTGAAGTGAGCATTGCTGTACACCTAATATGTAAGTTACAATAAATCTATTGCTTTTCTATTTGTGTTTATCTTATTTTACAAGTCTGTATCTAGTCGCACAACAGATAATTAGTTCGCATACTTCCAAGGTAGCGCTCCCAAGAATCTGATTTCTACATAATATAAGAGGTAATTGATTTCCAGATAAATCAAGGAAAATAGGTTACATTTATATAGCTACATATTTTATATAGCTACATAGATATATTTCTCGCCTTTGGCGAGTGGCGCGATCAGTACACCCCTTTTAAGTATCATATTACATTTGACGCGGTCAATTTTCATTACCGCAATTGTCACAGTCTTAAATTTTTATCGCTACATAAACATAAAACAAAAGTTATATCAATTATTAAAATGGGAAACAAAATAGGGGACAAAAGAGTTTTTGTACCTCATGGTCAACATTTGGGGATACAGATCCATTTGGATATTTGGAGCTCTACGAGCATTGAGTCTTGTATGAGAAAGGGTTGGGGTATTTTGTTTAAAGGGAGGGAGAAAACGTCGATGATCGTCAGAACTAAGGCACTTGTGATCAAAGTTCATGGTACGGATGTGACGTCGTGATTCCAATGTAATAAGTTCAAGTCTAGCCAAACCTTCATCGTGTCTAGTATAGGCCGTCCCCAGAATAATTTTCTCCTTTTCGAATACTTTCAATTTTAGAACATTGGTCTTTGGTCAACCCAGGGTGCCAGACAGGACAAGCATTTTCCAGACAGGGTCTTATATAATAACAATAATTGATTTTAAGGTTTTGGATTTGATATGGAGAACCGTTTGAGAAGGGAGAAAGATATAAGGAGAAAACTACCTGACTTAAATAAATGGGAAATGTGGGATTTCCATTTAAGGTCGTTGTCCAACTGCACACCAAGCAATTTAACCGTATTTAAATTTGGTATGCAAAGGTAATTATTGATGGGGGGGGTATATTTAAAAAAAAGAAAATAACATGAAACTGCTTTTGGGTATGCTTAAGTTGAGTTTAACATTGTCAAGATCATTCTTTAAATTGTTAATTAGTGAATCGAGTGTAACATTCAAAGTATTAGATGTTTGACAAAGGTTCAGTAATGTCAAATCATCCACAAATTTAAAAGAGTTGTCAAAATTTAGTAAAACATTATTAAAAACTATTAAAAATGCTAAAGGACCTAACTTAGTCCCTTGAGGTGCTCCGCAGGAAATCAAGGATAAACCTGATGAATCCCCGTTAGGGAGGACTACACATTGCTCACGGCCAGACAAAAAGCTATCTAACATACGTAAAACAAAATCTCTTGCACATAAAGCCCTTGCATTATCTATAACTGTCCGATGATCCCAATTGTCGAAGGCTTTGCTGATATCAGCAAAAACAGCCTCAACGTAGGAACTATTTAACTCAAGATGTTTTAAAATAGTGTCAAGTATATAAATTAAGTAATGCGTGTTGCTATGATTCGGCCTAAAGCCAAACTGATTTGGGTGATTTTATCATGAATATCGTCAAAAAGGAAATGGTAAATAAAACTTTCAAAGATTTTAGAGAAAACGGAGGTTTTTGACATTGGGGTTAAGTCAGAGGGAACTTTTGGGGTCTTAGTTTTTGGTATAGGAGATATAATAGCTCGTTTAAAACACACTGGAAAAATACTATCTACAAAACATTGGTTAAAAATAGCAGTTAGAGGTACACTTAAATACTGGGCACATTCCACAATCAATTTGGTAGGGATATCACCTGGGTATACTGACCTTTTTGTGTCAGGAGTTTTGAGTTTAAGTTGAGTCTGATGAATTTCGATCACAGGAATGTCACTCACTGCACTGTAGACTGGCATGTGCTGGAGTAGCGGGTGAATTTTACAAACTGAAGCAAAATTATCATTTATGACATCCCCACCCACTAGGTCACCATTACTGTCCGGTAAGAAAAATTTTGTAGAGACCTTTCCCATGACATCTCGAAGACTTTTGTGGAATTTCTTAGAGTCCGAATACAATAACTTATTAAGCACGTGCGCACCATGCTCCTTTCATGCTTTACGGATTTTGCTAACAACAATGTTTCCAAGTTTTCGAGATTCTTGGAAAAATTCTTCCTTGAAGAGTTTATAACGTTCATTTATTAGGCACAATTTTTTTATTTATCCACGGTTTGCAGTTAGATTTGAGATTAACATTTTTCATGTTACTTTCATGCACTCCGATCTTTTTCACTCTGAGGAAATGAACTACAACTTTTAATTTGCATTCAAATGAACCCTCATATTCAAATAAAAAATTATTTTATTTGCAAAAGAGAGACAACAATTCGGTTTGCAAGGCTACATAGCTTTGAATGCAATTTTCACTATCTGTGGTTTATTGATAAGCTTAAATCTGGGAAAGTTGTATGAATGAATTTTCTGTTCATTACTGTTCATTACTTAATTAGCTTTGCTCGAACTTTGGGTATTAGAAATATATTTGTATCCCATCAAAGATTTGAGTACAATAGATAAAATGGAAAAAAGGCTCAATCAAGAATTGTAAAATAGAAAAAAAATACAGTATCTAGATTTAAGCAAGTAGAAGCAGGTCTATAATTAGTAGTTTTTTTGGTATTAGTAATAAATGCAATGTAGTAGTGCCGTATATTACTAAATAATAAAGTATTCGTACCGCGAATTCAAAGAATAAAATAAAAGATAATACGTAAAAAAAAATCTAGCTGGACCGATGAAACGTTGGTAGAAACAGAAGAATTTGAGGCAGAATAATGGCAAATAGGGTCCTAATTCAGCATTACTACAGGTACAGACGATAGAATTATTGTTCAAGGATAACACTGCTACAATTTAGCCAAGGAAGCACATGAATTGTGGTCCGAACAATTATAGGTTAGAAGGTTAGAACATTATAGGTTTAGGAGTAGAGATGCTTCGAAAATATGGCATTTTACGACGTAATAAGCAATAGAATTACCTTTGTTAAAGCTAACCCAAATACTAGGTTAGTTTTGTAGTTTGACAAGCAAAGGGAAGGAAAAGATATATAAATCCGTAATTAAAGCACTTGAGGAAAGGGATGAAAAAAGAGAAAGTAACCTTATAAGTAAGAAAGCAAATGTGGAAGCTTAGCAAAAGTCACTGAAGGAAGCGAAAAAAAAGAATTGTTACCCAGCTGTGATGGGAAGGAGTAGAGATGCTTCGAAAATATGGCATTTTACGACGTAATAAGCAATAGAATTACCTTTGTTAAAGCTAACCCAAATACTAGGTTAGTTTTGTAGTTTGACGACGTAATAAGCAATAGAATTACCTTTGTTAAAGCTAACCCAAATACTAGGTTAGTTTTGTAGTTTGACAAGCAAAGGGTTGCAAATAGAGTTATTCTTCCGTAGTAAAAGTTCTTCAATATTGGTAATTGTAACTTAAAAGGTTACTTTTCTCGGTTTTTTTCCTTTCCTCAAGTACTATAATTATATATTTATATATCTTTTCCTTTCCTTTGCTTGTGAAACTACATAACTAACCTAGTATTTGTTAGCTTTAACAAAGGTAATTCTATTGCTTATTACGTCGTAAGATGCTATATTTTCGAAGCATCTCTACTCCTAAAACACTCGGAAATGGCAGCTTCTAACCTATAATTGTTCGGACCACATTTTATGTGCTTCCTTTGCTAAATTGTAGCAGTGTTATCCTTGAACAATAAGTCTATAGCCTGTACCTGTAGTAAGGCTGAATTAGGACCCTATTTGCTACTATTATGCCTTAAATTCTTCTGTTTCTACCAACGTTTCATCGGTCCAGCTAGATTTTTTTTTCTTTACTTATTATCTTTTTTTTATTCTTTTAAATTGCGGTAAAAATACTTTAGTAATTAGTGATATACGGCACTACTACATTACATTTATTACTAACACTAGGAAAACTACTAATTATACACTTACTTCTACTTGCTAAAAACTAGATAATGTATTTTTTTCTTTTAAAATTCTTGATTGATCCTTTTTTCCATTTTTTCTATTGTACCCAAATCTTTGAGGGGACACAAATCTATTTCTAATAGCCAAAGTTCGAGCAAAGCTGCTCGAAGTTTTGCTAATTTTAGCGCCGCTAAAAGCAATGTTAATTAACTTTCCCTTTTTGACAAAGTCATTTCTGTTTCAATATACAATTTTTATTTAGTCAACACGGCCCAGTTTTTCCAACTTCCACCAGTTGTGGTAAGTTTATTTTTTGGTATTTAAGTAATGTAGTGGTAGATGCCTTTATTCTCTATTTATAGGGGAGATAAACTATGGCCCTAAGGTAATTAAACTTTGGTAGCGTGCATTAGGCTATGACCGGACTAATGAGGCATACCAGCTGGGTATATTTGAGAGACTAAATGTAGATTGTAGAGAGGTTGGCTATAACACAATACTTTTATTCAGTTAACATATAATAATACCAGATACATATATTCTACTGAGACTGGCTGTCCCAAGTAGACCAAAAGTCTTAGAAAACTACAATAATATATAATAAGATAATTAGACACTTACAATGATCCGACAATATTCCAAGGTATTTAAATCAATGGACCAGAGGTCAGTCCAGCATAAAGTTAGTATCAGTCTACCCCTTCCCATAAAATGTATCTTTTATACATTTTTATGAACCACACCTTCCTGGACCCAACTGACGCTATAGCTAGGAAGGGGTGATTTCTCAATTTCTCGTTAAGCAGAAACTTGGCAGGATATGTTCCTTATCTTAATAAAAAGTGGTATTTCAAAACTTTGTATTTGCGTCTTAATATATTTTTATTAAATTCCAAATTGACTGAAATTAGAAGCTTTACCACAGTATTAATCCTTACTTTCAATAGAAAAAATTATTTTTTTATTTAATTCATGAAAGAAACTTGACATTTTGATATTCAAGCATTTGTAGTGTTCGAGCATCGACAACGGGAGTAGAGGCACTGTATCCAATCCAACCGAGAGTGCAGTGCCCTTTGAATCCGACCTGGTGTTACATCACCAGACTCCCTCGAATTTCAGCATTGAGTTTTACGTAATATCTGTTATGACACAATTCCACCTCGCGAAAATTACTTAATAACATTTTTATCATTAATTTCCAGGCAGGATGATGTGTAATTGACACAGATATGAATTACGTTGAATTTATAGAGCTTCAACTGTGTAAGAATTCATGACAGAAAAATCAATAGGCTTCATGGGAATTTAAAATGTATCTGTGCTCAGTTGCCAGAACAAAGGACACGTCAGAAATTAATTGACATTTTAGGGGATTTTTTTGGATGAAACAGTTTGAGATATTTGACCTGACCTAGCTTTACTTCTCGGCTGTGGTCGCTATAATAGACAATTACACAATATGGGATTAGTGAGATGGTTATGGATTTGAACCATCAAGGACCGCAACCACCAATGACCCTAGCCAACAAGGACCTCAACCTCCAAGGATCCCCTCTCCCAAACCTACAAAGGGCCCCCTTCCTCCAATTTCTTGCCCCCCCCCACTTTCTTATACTTTTTTGAAGTTTATATTTTTAACTTTTTTCTATTTTTTAACATGATAATTTTATTTCAAATTTTTTTTACATGTCTTAGAATGACATAAAACATACTTAAAGCATAAGAAATTCAAATTTAAGCTAGATTTCTTGAATTATGTAGATGTGTGTTGTCTGAAACCTATGATTTGGGGTGGTTGGTTTACTATTTCACACTTTTCTCACCTAGGTTTTTTAGCCTGTCGTAGATGTGTGGTGTCTGAAATCTATGATTTGGAATGATTGGTTTACTATTTTAGACTTTTCTTAGCTAGGTTTCTTAACCTTTCGTAGGTGTGTGTTGCATCAAACTTATGATTTGGGATATCTAGTTTGCTATTTTAGACTTATCTGAGCTAGATTTCCTAACCTTTTGTTGGTATATGTTGTCTGAAACCTATGATTTAGGATGCTTGGTTTACTATTTTGCACTTTTCTGAGCTAGGTTTCATAGGCTCTCCTATGTGTATGTTGTATGAAACCCATGATTAACTTTAATATTTTTTGGGGAGTGGGGGATGATCCAAGACCTCATTGGGTATATTTTGCATATTAATTCAGACACAGAAATTAAATTTCAGATGAATCTACAGAGTTTAAACTTCGTTCATTTTAAGCCTTTTTTCATGTTTTTTTACTATTTTTGTAGGTCAAGTTCAGAAGGACATTTGAGATGAATTTTATTTTTAAGATAAGTTTGAAAAAAAATATAGAGTTATTAATTGAAATGAAGGCAGATAGTTTGTCATTGTGCCAAAGAAGAAAGTTTATCAGAAGAGGAAGTCAGCGTAGGGATATTAAAAAATGGGGTGTCACCTACAGGTTCAATATATGTTTCATCTTTTGAATCAGTTTCATACTACAAATCATCATGTTCTCTCTCTCGATACGAATAACTGTTCAAGCGTAAATTTTCTGTAAACATAATTTGATTTTTGTCATGTTTTTTTTCGCTTTGTCGATAATTTTAGTTTAATATAATCTTTCTACCACTTCATAGTGATATTCGGGGGTTGAGTTGGATTAAGATCCTCCCACACCGACTTATTGTTTACTGTTAAAGCACAAAGGACAGTGAAAATAAAATCTGTTGTTCGAATGGTTTAATGTGATGTTTGAATTGAGTATACTAATGGAATATTGAATTGGATTTTAGGTATCCTTGGAAAAGTAACATTGCATTTTAGGTTACCCCACTCCCTCCAATTTTTTCTCAAAACGACATGAAATATGCTAGAGGTTGGACCAATCATACCCTATGCTTCCTCAAAGACACGACGCGGTTTTTCTTGTGGTACGCTATGGCCAAATATCGACACCACACGGCTGTACCATTTGAGAACTAAAGTTACATAAAACAACAACATATCAGATTTTAACAAGGAGCAAAGTGTAGAGTAAGAAATATCTTTTTATTTTTAGTGTGCTATTTGTAATGGTCTCTATTAGGACATCAGTAATTCGCATGAGAGTAATGCAGCAAATTTAGAAATCGTGGAAAATGAAATAGAAGGGGACAATCTGAGTGAAATCAGAAGAAGAATCTTTGATGAAATGGTGAGGAAAAAAGTAAGCTCATCAGTTTCTGCAGTGGAAGAGAGTGACCAGTATCACAAGAAACAATACAAACAATATAAATCCTCTTCATTACACGTAAGATCAGGAGAACAAGAAAGCTCTCACAAAAGGAGGTTCGATAAAGCAGAAAAGAAAGATATAAAGAAGAAACAAAGACAAGGTGAGTATCTCTACAGAGGGCACTATCAAGGGAGAACACGATGAATTAATTTCTGATGCAGACTCAGAATGTCTAAAGTTGTTCAACAATGTTAATAATGTATAATAATGTATGAAACATATTTTTATATTACTATTCTACATGTCATTAATTCACTAAAAATATATTATAAATTACTTCGTTATATTTCCATTATTTTAGAGTACGCTAGCACCTCAAACGCTTAGAATATCTATTAAAAAGTTAAAGATTTATGATATTTAGAGGATTATTTGGGGTGAAGCAGATTTAGACATGTCACTTGACCTAGCTTTACTTCTCAGCTGTGGTCACTATAATAGACAAGTACACAATATGGGATTAGTGAGATGGCTATGGATTTGAACCATCAAGAACCACAACCACCAATTACCCTAACCACCAAGGACCTCAACCTCCAAGATCCCCTCTCCCCAACCTCCAAGGGGCCCCCTCCCTCCAACTTTTTGGGTCCATCCCTCCATTTTTTATTTACTTTTTTGAAGTTTTTTTGAACATTTTTTATTTTTTTTAACATGATAATTTTATTTCAACTTTTTTTTAAATGTTCTAGAATGACATAAAATATACTTAAAGCATAAGAAATTCACATTTAAGCAAGATTTCTTAATGTTTGTAGATGTTTGTTTTCTGAAACCTATGATTTGGGGTGCTTGGTTTACTATTTCGCACTTTTCTGACACAGGTTTTGTAGCCTGTCGTAAGTGTATGTTGTATGAAATCTATGATTGGGATGTTTGATTTCCTATTTTAGACATTTCTTAGCTAGGTTTCTTAACCTTTTGTAGGTGTGTGATGCATGAAACTTAATAGTTGAGATGTCTAGTTTGCTATTTTGGACTTTTCTGAGCTAGATTTGTTAGCCTTTCGTAGGTGTATATTGTCTGAAACCTATGATTTGGGATGCTTGGTTTACTTTTTCGCAGTTTTCTGAGGTAAGTTTCATAGCCGTTCAGAGGTGTATGTTGTATGAAACCCATGATTAACTATAATATTTTTTGGGGGTTGGGGATGATCCAAGGCCTCATTGGGTATATTTTTGCGTGTTTTTCAATAGAGTTGGGTTTTAGTTTTCAGAAATATGAACATCCACGTTTAGAATAGATATGATTTTATTAATAATATTTGATATAGTTGATATAGTTTATAGTTTTAATAAAGTTGGGTTTTAGTTTTCAGAAATAAGAACAGACACGTTTAAAATACATCTGATTTTATTAATAACATTTGATTTTTTTTTAAACAAGGCTGGGTCATAGTTTCAAGAAATACGAACATTCACGTTTAGAATAGACATGATTTTATTAATAATATTTGATATTTTAGTAAAGTTGGGTTTTAGTTTACAGAAATAAGAACAGACACGTTTAAAATACATGTGATTCTATTAATAATATTTGATTTTTTAATAAAGTTGTGTTTTAGTTTTCAGAAATAAGAACACCCACGTTTAAAATACATGTGATTTTATTAATAATATTTGTTTTTTTTAATAGGGTTTAGTACAATAGTTCATTTTTTTAATAAATTTGGGTTTTAGTTTTCAGAAATATGAATATCCCAATTTAAAATATATCTGATTTTTTTTAACAACATTTTATTTTTTTAAAATAAATTTGGGATTTAGTTTTCAGAAATAAGAACATCCCAGTTTAAAATACATATGATTTTATTAATAATATTTTATATTTTAATAAAGTTGGGTTTTAGTTTTTGGAAATAAGAACAGCCAGGTTTAAAATACATTTGATTCTATTAATATCATTTGATTTTTTTAATAAAGTTGGGTTTTAGCTTTTAGGAATAAGAACATCCATGTTTAAAATATATCTGATTATATTAATAATATTTGGTTTTCTATTAAAGTTGGGTTTTAGTTTTCAGAAATAAGAACATCCATGTTTAAAATACATCTGATTTTATTAATAATATTTGTTTTTTAAATAAAGTTAGGTTTTAATTTTCAGAAATACGAACATACCCGTTTAAAGTAAATCTGATTTTATTAATAATTTTTGATATTTAAATAAAACAGGTTGTGTATTTTTAGAAATACGAACAACCACGTTTAAATAACATCTGATTTTATTAATAGCATTTTATTTTTAATAAAGTTGGGTTTTATCTTTCAGAAATAATAACATCCCAGTTTGAAATACATCTGATTTTATTAATAATATTTGATATTTTAGTAAAGTTGGGTTTTAGTTTTCAGAAATAAGAACGTCCGTGTTTAAAATACATATGATTTTATCAATAATACTTGATTTTTTAATAAAGTCTCTTGGGTTTGTTTCCACCCCTAAAAGCCTTGTTGTATAATATTTAGACTATTTCGAACAGAATGGCTATCTTAAAGTTTCTATCAGGCACATTTCAGGACAATATGGCATGTCTTTAGGGGGGGGGGGGAGTTTAGCTGCACTCTGATCACTTTGACTCTTAAAGATATAATTTCAGGGTATAAATTAAAACCCTTGCGTTGAGGGCTTTGGGAGGGGGGGTGAAGTTTTATCCCTAAAAGACCTATTTTCCAAAACTTTCAACTATTTTGGACAAAATGGCTGTCTCAAAATTTTGATTGGATGTGTAAGGGGAAATGATGGGTGTGGATGGGGTGTTAGTTGCCTTCCAATCACTTTTGACTATTAAAAAGGGCACTAGCCATTTCAATTTCCAATTGAATAGGCCCATTTTGAAGTTTCTATGACAATGCTTTCTATGAAAACCTTATATTCTCCAGGGCATAACTTATAGCCCTTTCCCTAAGGGCTCTGGGGGAGGGGGTTGTCTTCCTCAAAGACCTAATATTCAGAACTTTCAACTATGTTGAACAATATGGCTATCTGAAAATTTTGATGGGATGTTTTTGGGGATATGACGAGTGTGAGAGGGGGGTTAGTTACCCTCCAATCACTTTTGACTTAAAAAGGGCACTAGCCCTCTCAATTTCCAATTGAATGAGCCCCTTTTGAACACTATCTATAAAAACCTTATATGCCCCCAGGGAATAACTTACAACCTTTGCCCTGAGGGACTCTTGGGGGTTTTTCATCCTCAAATACATAATTTCCAGAACTTTCAAATACGTTGAAGAAAATGAATATCTCAAAATTTTGATTGGACGTGTTTGGGGAAATGGTGGTCATGAGAGGGGGGTTAGTTGTTTTTCAATCACTTTTGACTATTAAAAAGGGCTCTAGCCTTTTCAATTTCCAATTGAATTAGCCTTTTCTGAAATTTCTACAACAACTTCTATAAAAACTTCATATACTCCCAGGGCATAACTTACAACCCTTGCCCTGAGAGCTGTGGGGGGTTGTAATCCTCAAAGACCTAATTTCCAGAACTTTCAACTACATTGAAAAAAAGGCTACCTCAAAATTTTGATTGTGTGTATCTGAGGAAATGGTGGGCGTGAGAGGGGGGTTAGTTCTTCTTCAATAGCTTTTGACTATTAAAAAGGGCTCTAGCTCTTTCAATTTCCAATTGAATAAGCCCTTTTTGAAGTTTCTACAACAATACTTTCTATAAAAAACCTTATATGCCCTCAAAGTATAACTTACAATCCTTGTCTTGAGGGCTGTTGGGGGGAGGGTTGTCACCCTGAAAGACCTAATTTCCAAAACTTTCAACTATGTTGGACAAAATAGCTATCTCAAAATTTTGATTGGATGTGTCTGGGGAAATGGTGGGCGTGAGAGGGGGGTTAGTTGCCATCCAATCACTTTCGCATATTAAAAAGAGCAGTATCCTTTTGAATTTCCAATCAAATTGAGCCCTTTGTGATGTTTCTATGACAAAGCTTTCGATAAAAACCTTATATGCCCCAAGGGCATAACTTGTATCTCTTGCTCTGAAGACTGTGGGGGGAGTTTCCTGCTCAAAGATTTAACTTGAGGATATAACTTACAGCCCTTGTCTTGAGGGTTGTGGGCGAGGGGAGGGTTGTCACCCTAAAAGACCTAATTTCCAAAACTTATAACTATGTTGGACAAACTGGCTATCTCAAAATTTTGATTGGATGTGATTGGGGAAATGGTGGGCGTGGAATTGGTGTTAGTTGCCTTCCATTCACTTTTGACTATTAAAAAGGGCACTAGCCCTTTGAATTTCCAATCAAATAAGCTACAAGCTTGTACTTGAGTACAAGCTCTGAATCTGGAAGGCTGTAAGTTTTTGACTATAAAGTTTTTAATATTTCTTGAAACGTTGTAAAAAAAAGTCTTTGAACATTAATTGTTGTGGTTTCTGTTCGTTTTGGGTTTCTTTTGTTTGTCGATGCTGATTTGTGGTGGTTTCGCACTTGGTGGATTGTTTGATTTTGTTTTTGCTCATTTTTTGTTTGGTGGAGTTCGTTACTTTTCTTTGGAAGGCTTATTTTGTGGAAGGAGTTTTTTTAATTAATGAACAAAAAGAAAGGGAACTAATGATCAAATTGAAAAACCTTCCATTAACTTCATTATATTTTTTAAGAACAAATTTGTAAAAAACAGATTTAGAACAAATTTGTAAATGATACAATATTTATTTTATACCCCCATAGCCTGAGGGCTATGGGGGGGGTTGTCATCCTTAAAGTCCTAATTTCCAGAACGTTCAGCAACGTCGAAACAAAGGGCTATCTCGTAAATTTGATTGGACGTGTTTGGGGAAAAGGTTGGCGTCAGAGTGGGGTTAGTTGCCCTCCAATGACTTTCAACTCTTAAAATGGGCACTAGCCCTTATAATTACCAATCGAATAAGCTACAAGCTTGTACTTGAGTACAAGCTCTGAATCTGGAAGGCTGTAAGTTTTTGACTATAAAGTTTTTAATATTTCTTGAAACGTTGTAAAAAAAAGTCTTTGAACATTAATTGTTGTGGTTTCTGTTCGTTTTGGGTTTCTTTTGTTTGTCGATGCTGATTTGTGGTGGTTTCGCACTTGGTGGATTGTTTGATTTTGTTTTTGCTCATTTTTTGTTTGGTGGAGTTCGTTACTTTTCTTTGGAAGGCTTATTTTGTGGAAGGAGTTTTTTTAATTAATGAACAAAAAGAAAGGGAACTAATGATCAAATTGAAAAACCTTCCATTAACTCCATTATATTTTTTAAGAACAAATTTGTAAAAAACAGATTTAGAACAAATTTGTAAATGATACAATATTTATTTTTACGAAACTGACAATTCCGTAGGAAAAACTTTCAGACTTTATTATATTTTAACTCAGAGCATTAGAACAATACTCACTTCTCGCCATCCGATGTGCATCTTCGACACCTACGTGTGTGATATAGCTACGTCATTCTTGGCAACCCCGCTACTCTCGGCATAGTTTCGCCACACTTAGCCCATGCAGGTCTGCCACGCTTGGCACGTGCCAAATGGTGCAAATAATTTTTGAGAGTGAGTGACCCCTCACACTGATGGTTAAAACGGAAACATTGTCCTTTTTCTTTGTTGCAGACGGAGGGGACAATTATTCGATCTGCCATGTCCTCTGCGCATGCATTTTATTCCTCTAATTTTTTTTTCTTTTTTTGCGTTACTATTCTTTTTGAAAATTAAATGAAAAATGTTACTTTATTTTTAATCAGATATTTTTTGGAATGCCAATGTAGCGTATATATGTATCGCAAATTGCATAAAATTTAATGCTCCAAGAGTCTGTTTAAATACGAAATATCGCTTAAATACCTTTCTTTGCAAAACCGCCCCAAAATGACCACCCCAATAGTGACCACCAACATATTCAACCGTCTAATTTACTAATTTTATCACCACTATATTCCCC
>NC_142804.1:37526511-37536511 GCF_049724085.1 Artemia sp. Qi Xiang Cuo
AACAAAGTTCCTATTTTTCAAATTCTCACTGACAAAATCCATAAAAACATCAAATAAATTGACCAACACACATAACCATCCATGAAAAACATCAAATAAATGTGACAAAGTTCCTGTTTTTTCATTCTCACTGACAAAATCCATAAAACCATCCATAAATGTGAGAAAATTCCTTTTTTTCAAATTTTCACTGACAAAAACCATAAAACATCAAATAAATGTGACAAAATTCCTGTTTTTCAAATTCTCACTGACAAAATCCATAAAAACATACAAAAATGTGACAAAATTCCTGTTTTTCAAATTATCACTGACAAAAACCATAAAAACATCGAATAAATGTGACAAAATTCCTTTTTTTCAAATTCTCACTGACAAAAACCATAAACCACGTGGTTCTATGCCCATATATGGTGTACTCGTGGGAGTAGAACCCCCCCTTCTACTGGTACCGACCTGCTCGCCTCCGAGGAAGTGAATTTTTTAGCAAAAATATGAGGGAGGGGTTCATAATACATACAAAAAGAACCGTGTATTATAGAAAACCGAGACTTCTAGCCTGAAACACAGGAGCATAAGAAGGAGGAGAGTGATATTATATGCAAATGTAAGACATATTAGGAGCTTTTAAGGAAATACCCCTTTTTCATTAAGATAAATTCATGAATATTTCACAATATCCCAACAATTTTTTCCAGCTTTCACCTAGTAGCCTTCATTTTCAAAGGTTGCATTGATAATAGATGTAAGTTTTTAGGTATTATTGTGGCTTTAAAAGGATAAAGAATAACATGCCTAATTTAAGGAAAGACAAAGGGAGAGGACTCCAAGGGAGTGGGAACAGTCTGTAGGGTAGGAGATTCAAGCGTACATTTATTGTTATCTGGCCTCCATCTACTAAGGTACCGACCTGCTCGCTGCTCACCTCCGAGGAAGTTTCCAATCCCCCCGAACGGTTTGTACCAGCCCGACACACCCCCAGGGCAAAATATTTCAGCAAATATATTAGGGAGGGGATCATAATATACACAAAAAGAACCGTGTATTATAGAAAACCGAGACTTCTAGCCTAAAAACCAGGAGGATAAGAAGGATGGGAGTGATGCAAATTTAAGACATATTAATAGCTTTTAAGGAAATACCCCTTTTTCATTTACATAAATTCATGGATATTTCACAATATCCTAACAATAGGTTCAACCCTCCTAGTAGCCTTCATTTTCAGAGGAGGCATTGATAACAGATGTAGGTTCTTAGGCATTATTATGGCTTTTACTTGACTTTACTTCACTTGCTTTATGTACTACTAACTACAAAATAAATTATATACAAGCAACCGCCCGGGGAAGGCTCAAAAAGCCTGATGAAGGACGGCTGCAGTCCTCTAATTCTCAACATTTTACAAATTTCATTAAAAAGAAAAAGAAAAAAAAGACCTGAACACTTTCCCTCAATTAACCATTAATACCAAAATCATTGAAGAAAAAAAAAAAAAACTGAGACATTAAGAATAAAAATGACAATAGCAATAAATTATATCCCCTCTCCCAATAAATGTTTTTTTATTTTTACTTTAATCGACCCAATGTGTTCAGCTTCCCGAACGCCAACTGGGATATCATTCCAAATAGTCGGAGCCAAATACCGAATTCCGATACCTGCACGTGTGGTGTCTCAATACTCAACCGTAAAATTTTCTGCCTCTCTAGTGGCATACCTGTGGAGTGAACTATTTACGTGAAAAAAATTTGTAAAAACTGGAGGACATACATCATTCCAACATCTATAGGCAAAAATAGCAGCTTGGTAGTTGCGAATCTGACCAATGTTAAGCACACTTAATTTTTTAAAACATGACGCGGTATCATTCGCCTTTTTTATATAATTACCAAGAAGATGTACTGTTTTGTTTTGTAAAATCTGCACTCTTTCTAAATTTGCTTAAAAATTGCTAGACCAAATGACACAACCATAAGAAATATAAGGCGCAACAATACTCTGATACAATGATAAAAGAACCGATAATGGTAAAAAATACTTCAAACGACGCAAAATTCCCAGACCTCTAGCAACTTTAGCTGCAACAAGATCACTATGATGCTTCCAAGGCAAATTACAATCAAGCCGGAAGCCCAAATAACGCACCTCATGCACCTGTGGTACAGGCTTACCACTAAAAAATATCTCTCCATAAACACTCGGAGGCTTACCAACTCTCCTAAAAATCATAAAATTAGTTTTTTTAACATTCACTGACAAAAGGCTCAAACTTGTAAATACATAAAATGAAGCCTAACAACCTTTTAAGGGGTTAGGAGCCAATTATTAAAACTTGTGTATTATACGGACCGCAATCCTAGTAATCATATAATATAAAACTGAAATCCTTTAAATCTTTCCAGCCGTCGCCTAGAAACATTTTATCGCCATGTACAGATGTGCCGCGTGACGTCAGACGACTATCATAGAAAAACAAAGGGGTTTGTGATAGAAAAACACCTGACCTAAACGTTGAACTCTTGCTAAGGGCGGGAATTTTACCTAAAAACAGGGATGTCGTGACGTCAGAGGGCATGCCGTAGAAACAGGGGTGAGGGGTTAGGGGTTTCAGTTTTATTAAAACTTTTGTATTATACGGGCCACATTCGAAGTAGTTTGAACACTTGGAATATTCACCTAGAAACAGGTGCGTCGCATGACCTCAGAGGGCTGCGTTTGAAATCCAGTGCCATTTTCCCTATCTTTGCCTTTGAAATCCAATTCTATTTTCCCTGTGTTAATTTCCCTATCTGTACGTTTGAAAAATGAATGCTATTTTTCCTATGGTTACCGTGACATCAGAGGGCTCCGGTAGAATCTTGCCTAGAAAAAGGACTGCATTTTAAACCTATGGGAAAAGGGATAGGGCTGCGCTTGAAAGCTGGGTTGAATGTGCTTAAAATCAGAGTAGGGGTACTACTGGTATGTTTGAGCTTTACTTTTCAAAAAGACGAAGTGGATTCATGCAAGCCTTTCAGTAAATATTTAGGGGATATATATATATATATATATATATATATATATATATATATATATATATATATATATATATATATATATGTATATATATATATTTTAGTAAAGTGAAAATTAATAAATTTCTGCTTCTTTTGAGTTTGACTCGGTTATTTATTTTAATTTCTATTCATTTTGGGTCTTCTTTTATTAATGATGGTGATTTGTTGTTGTTTTACGCTTGGAAGACCATTTGACTTTATTTGTGCCCATTTTTGCTTTATGTAGAGCTCTTTACTTTTCGTAAAAAAAATTTTTTGGAACAAGTTTTTTAAATTAATCACAATATAAAGCTAAAGAAGCAGAAAACTGCATAGTTGGGACGTGGTTATTTTTCTTCTTTGTTTTTTTTTTTTTATAAGAAGCGAGATTCTTTGACTCTTTCGTATTTACGCTCTGCAACAGAAAAAAATATACAAGACAGAAAACTCAAAATTTGGCTTGCATTTTGAAACACCATTTACTATATGTGAATTTCTCTCATATTTCTCATCATCTTATTGGTCTTTTTTAAAGGATTGCTGTGAAGCGTGTAAGCTTGGCCTTGTCTCAGGAACGATGAATTTTGGCTGTACCATGAAAAATTACAAATTCGGCCTTCCATGGGACGATGCATATCAGAGTTGTTGCGTTCAGACGATTGGAGCTCCAGGTATAATTATTCTAGGTTCTCAGCCTTTCTCTATCTATTTTACTTAGTTATGCTGTACCTCTATGTGTTCATTTTAATATAGAAAGTATTAGAAATCTAATAAAATGTTTTAAGACTAATAATGGATCTTGTCTTTTTTCTTATAAAAAATCTCAATCCACTCAGTTTTTGACTGATGGGGAATACATTGTTTATTCACAAAAATTAGGGAAGGGTTTTCAAAATGCATTTGTCATATCTACGTGAAGGAAGAGTTTTTATTTTTAGTTTTTTTCAATTAAAATTCAAAATCTGCATGCGTCAATGTAAGTACCGAATAAAATTATTTTTTAAAATCTGGGAAGAGGATTAGTATAGGGAGAAATTCCCCCTGCCCTCCCTCATCGACACAACTGTGGGAGTATTGAAATGCTGCAACGTGTTTTTGAGTGATAATGCTTTTTCAATTCAGGACGAAGAAATCAAGCACAGTTTGGGCTTCCAACAAATCAAGTCCCAGAGTCTCCACCCAGTTACTCATTACAAGACGAACAAGGTGGGTTTATTCCTCGCATTTTAAACGCTTCTAGAATGTGTAGTGTATACTGTAAAAAAAAAAAAAAAAAAAAAAATGAGATTCAGTTAAAAGTTTGTAATATTTATAAAAAAAAAAACAAAAATGAAATTTCAATAGCTGGAATTCATTAAAACTAAATATTTAAGACCTACAAAAAAGATTGAAGATAATGATGAATTTGCTTAAGACAGTGAGTAACAAAGTTGTACAATCTTTTCGAATATGTCGGTCATATATTCAACAGCCGTAACCAGCAAAATACAGCAGAAATAAATAAAAAGAAAATAAACTTGCTCAAAAGTTCAAATCAATAAATCAAATTTTGGAACTAAAATCAAAACAATAAATTTGATTAAAAGAATTCAGACTGCCTCAGCTTATAAAGGTTCAGCCAAGAGACGAAAACTGATAAAAAAAGAGTTATTCATTCAAGCTACCTGGACTGATTAAAAATTCCAACAATTTCTTATTGTAATATTTGCTCTTTGTGCTTCTAACCTTATATTTCTTTGGAGATCAGGTTTACTTTGATTTGATCCTTATTTTATTTTACTGTGCATTAAAGGGTTTTCCACAATTAATTTTGTGTACATAAGTTTGACTGTGTAGCATACTCACCCAATTCTATGTTTTGGGATTATTATTATATAAGTTTCGTTTGGTTTCAATTGCTTCAGGGAAAATTTGTTTGATTCCAAGGTCATTACAATTTAAAATTGTTTTGTCGAATAATACAGAACAAATGTGTATACCCCCTAAGTCCCACACCTGTTGAGGACTTAAAAAACCCACAAACACGATTTACTTACCTTACATTCCAAAAATTACTCAAAATCCGAAAAAAGTCTGTTTAATAAATAATTTGTCTGTTTTTTTTTCAAAAGCAACTGAAGTACAATGCATCTTCTCAATTTTGTTAGGGATAAAACTCCAGTTACTCTTTAAAGAGGAACTTACCAAATACTTTGTAGCTCCTAAGTATTGCGGGCAACTTCCCTGTAATGGAAATGTTAGTTTGTAATTGAAAACGTTAGTTTCTAACTATAGAAAACTTTGTCACAAAAAGTTGAATCATTGGGTAAAAAATGAGGGCTTGGTGAGAAGAGCAGTTTTATTAATATTTAGGATAACCAGGAATATGATAGTAAAAGGAAATAGAAATCCAAAACATTGTTTGGATCGTCCTCTTTAACTACTTCATTCCAATCCACATTGCTAAGTTTTGATTTTAACCTTGTTACATTTGTCTGGGTGTAAATTTTTCCTTTTTATAGAGCTACTTTTAGTGACTATCCTTCGTGCTTTGAAATCAGACCTTATAATACAGTGGTCGGATGAATCTTCCATAGCCATGAAAGTGGCTTTACATGGATCGGGTACAAAAATGTTGTTGATAAGAGGAAAAGAGGAATTAGTTGCTCGAGTCGGGATAAGACATATAGGGCTTATACCGTATGATAGATTGCACTCTAAAACGGCAGCACATGCCTATCAATTCCTTGCTGGTTAGATGGGAGAATCTCTATTAAATTATGGTTGAAGTCACCGAAAACCATAGACGGCATTCGGAGGTCCGATAGTAGACTTAACATATTTTGTAGTTTGTTAAGGAAATCTGCCTTACTTGATGACGGAGGTCGATACATTATTATAATTACTAGTTTATCATTATTGGGCATAAAACACTCAACAACACAGCTCTGAACAACCATTTCGGTATTTAGGGACAAACTGTTACATTCTATTTTTTTTTCTTAAGAGTACTAGCGATATCTTAGGTGTACAAAATTGGAGGAAAAGGAAAACAAACCTCCTCTCATTTATACAATTTTTTTATTCGTTTTGATTTTTAACTCCATTATTTACATTCATTTGAATAAACCCAAAAAACACAAACGCGCACTGCTTTCCAAAAGTGGCGTTTACACATTTCGCATATATTCCACAAGCAACATTTTATTTTCACGGAAGTTTTTTTTCTACGGATGTATCGTATATTGCCGTTTATAAGAAAATAGGGCCAATATTGCGATATAGAAGTAAAAGCTAGAGACAAATGAATTAAATACCTCCTAAATTACTACATTAGGCTTGTTCTCTGGATAGGCAAAGTTTTAATTTTATCAAGATAAACTTCTTCTGTTGCAATGAAGAGTATGTTACATCTTTTCTTCATTAGCTGCCAACCTGTCTTTTTTTCTTATTGGACTTTTTGATTATAGATCCCCTTGAAAATCTATGCAATATTTTTCCTGGGCAACTCTGTGCTCACATTTGTTTGCCATCTCCTGGATCATATAGTTGCTCCTGCAGAGAGGGCTTCGAATTGATGGCTGATAGGAAGTCGTGCCAACTGATTGGTCAGGGCAATGACAGATGTGTGAATGACAACCCTTGTGCTCAAATATGCAAAGATACAGGGACAGGTATCATTTGCAGCTGTCGAAGTGGATATAAGCTTGGATTAGATCAAAAATCATGTATCGGCAAGTATAAAATTGTTTCTGTAAGTTGTAAATAGAACCAAAGAATTAGCTATAGGTTAAAATCAGAACCAGCCTACTAGCGTTGAGAGGCACTAGAGTCATGTGCCTTGAATGTGATTATTTCTGTTCATTTAATTATTACTATTTCTTGACCACTTAGTATCAATGGTGATATCGTAGCTTCGAAAGGAGTTCATTTGATCAAAAATATTCAGGGCCGGATGTGACCGAAGGGCAGCCCATCCCCTCCTCTGCTTCCTCTCCCCTGAACCCCAAACGGTATTGGAAAAAAATTTCAAATAGTCGTTTGGTTCAGAAATGTTGCAAGATCTAATAATCATACCTTTGGGATTGATATGCCCCCACAACCCCAGAGGTAATCCCCTTGAATTATGTGAATTATCCACTGTTCACAAACACATTTTGGTTTAAAAGGTGGGCATGTTTGACCTTTGTTTTCCAATCAGTCTGGAAGGTTTGGTCAGTTGAGATTTCCCTGTGTTTCCCAAGGGCGTACTCTGGAAGCAAACGTGCAACCAAGTAAATAAAGAGACGCTATATTGTGCCCCAGTTTGTAAAATAAGTTATCTGATTTTTCCTGGGAATGGCTTTGTGGATCAAATTGAAACTTTCAGTAATGTTAGGAAGAAAGAGCGAGTGAACTTGATTTTTTTTAGGGGAGGGGGGGGGGCTAATGACTATTCCACACAAATAATTGTACACTATAATCTGCAATGAGACTTAAAACATATTCGTAGTTACGTAATAAAGTTGATCATAATACACTGTGTGTGTTCAGGTCATCAAAATGACATATTTGCATTATCTGGAGACTGGATTTGGGGTTGCACTTAAAACTATCAGGAAGTGTCTATGGAAGTAGAGGGGGTCACGGGAGAACAAATTATCTTGTATCTCAAGCCAATTGATATTCCTCTTTATTCAAGCCAAGGAGCTGTAAGTTCTCTACATAGAGGTTTTGGACAAGACGATTCTCATATTATACCTTGTGTTTCGATCTGACTGCAATTTTAGGAGTTTTGGGTTATTATATTTATTTTTATGGTACGTGATCGTCTCTTACTAGGTTAATATTGCTGCAACCCGGATCATTCACTCAAATTTTATTTCTTATAACATGAGCAGCATCAGTCTCTACTAAAATTCATAAAATGTTCTCTTATTGTCATGTTCTATTCTTATTGTGTTGTCATAAAGATTAACGGATAGAAAGCTGTCGAAGTGGATATAAGCTTGGGTTAGATCAAAAATCATGTATCGGAAAGTATAAAATTGTCGAAGAATAAAAATTACTCTTTTTCTCTGTAAGATAGAAGCTACTGTAAATTTTATCAGTTCGTCCATGGCTTCATTAGCTTTTTCTTTAAAAGACTTACACAAGGTGATGATAATGTATGCACCATGTCACTAGCAATGTAAGGAGTTAATGCTTCGGGGTACAAAACCCGCACTATCTACACAAATCAGGTAGCATTGAACCTTATATCAGACCACGCCTGCCGTTAAACGTCCTTGAAATGCAACCACCTATGTTCACTCTAAGCGTTCTCTCAGTAAGATAATATTTGAACCACAGATTCTTCCTGAAACCTAAATAATTTAAATTACTCAATAAAATATCAAAGAAAACAGAATTAAGAGATTTACTAAAGTCTTTGAAACTAAAAGCACTAATTCACCATGTTGAAGAGAGTTAATAAAATTTGCTAGACGGTGAGCAGCATGAATTATTTTTGAGGTTTTACATTAGTTTTAGGCATTTTTTTTAGGTTTTATCTATTTGGATTTGATACTGAAGACAGACCACGAGTACAGATCCGAAATATCTACTTCATTTTTTTTTCTAAATGGCCTAATGTTGATAATTTCTTTTTATATTTTCAAGTCTTGTTTACGTTATTTTGGAACTGAAAATAGACCCTGAAAACAATTCCGAAATATCTACTAGTTTCTTTGTTCTTTATATTGGGCCTGACACTATTAATTTGTCATTACACTTTCATTCGTCATGTTTTACCAACTTCGTTCAAAAATTAACTTTTTAATTGAGAAGTATTTTTGAAAAAGATAGGTTTGATGGATTAGGAGTTTATCGCTTGATCTAGTCACGGTGGAATGGATGGGTAAGACTTTCCAAAGCTGTTATTCCCCCTTTTTTTCATGCACTTTTGATAACCATCATTGAATATATGGGAAAAGTATCCAGTTTTTGGTTGTTGCTTAATTTACTTGTTGTTTTAGAAACTCCTGTCCCAGAAAAATTACTCTTTTTCCTCTGTAAGATAGAAGCTACTGGCCCATTTACAATTATGGCTTCTAAGAGCAAAAATATAAGACAAACTGCAGTCCAAGAATAAATCAAAATAAAAAATAATTACATTTTTATAGATATTGATGAGTGTGAGGTAGGATCGCACAATTGTGACCCTGATTCTACCGTATGCGTTAATGAAGAAGACGGATTTAAATGTATCCCCAATGAAGGTCCTTCCAGTCGGACAGCATTTATTCAAGAGACTGCTAAATGTCCGAGAGGCTTCAAGTTCAATCCCAGAAGCAATGCCTGTGACGGTATACATTAAGCTCATTTTTTAGCAATGTTATTTTCTGTTGTGAAATTGTATAGTTAAAACAAGTCCTCTTGAAAGGTAGTTTAAGGAAGCGGCAATTAAACCGTACCTCATTGTCCTTATAGTTATTAAATATAAGTCAAACCAGAATTTAACCGAGATATACGAATAAAATGGACGGACTGTACAGCTAATGCCTATTGCTCCATTAAAGCAGCTATATCAGACATATTTTACATTTCCTGAGTAGAACCAGTTCCATACATTTCCTGACAACAACAAAAGAAAAGAAACTCTCATGTCCCATTTTGCAATTAGTCTTAAAAGTGGCATCAAAATTTTATCAGAATAGTTTTGCTAGTTTGTATTAACAGTAGTGTCATTTCGGGAGGAGGGGGATCTTTGCCCCTTAGTTGTTTTGTCCCCTCCCTAGATTAAAAAAAAAAATTTTTTAGAAGTAAAAATACCATTTTACCTCTTTTTATTTATAAATTTGAATGAAAACTTATTCAAATATTCATTTGATTGAATTACGACTGTTCGCTAAAGAGTGCCATCAACCAATGAAAGGGAACTAATAAGAGCTACAAGAATCAAAAATGTAGAATATGCCACCATCTAGGTACTATGGGGATTATATCCTATCGAACGATGAAAAACT